>NW_010110612.1:23309-26077 GCF_000699245.1 Pterocles gutturalis
AACAGCCCATTTTAAAATTTATTCCTCCCTATATTTACACAAGAACAGTTCAAGATATTTCCACTGATTTTTCAAGTTACTTGCCAGATAATTTTTTGAAACATTTCATTGTTAGTACCATTGCTGTAAATATTTGTAATGTCAAGTGTTTCAACTGAAAACATAGTTCAATATTCTGGATGACTTTGAGAAAAGAGGAGAGAGAAGCATGACTGTTCATGTCACAAAAAAAAAAGTGATTCTAAGTGCTGAAGCTCTGAAGTAATCTTGAATAATTCTCTTCTGATCTTTCCAGATTATAAATTCAATTTGGTAGCTGACTTTCTTATGCTTTCCACTTTACCTTGGTTATTTTTTTATTGATAATTTAAGAAATTTATTGTAGTGTGTAATTTACATAAAAATGACAAACAGTTTTGTAGAATAATCCATTATTTTTTCCTATGTAATATAGAAATATGTAAAAATGCAGCTTTTTTGGTTCTACCTTTTTCTTTTTCTTCTGTCTAGAATCCCTGGAAATTATATCCACTGCAGCAAGTCATTCCAATAGTGCAATAAGAAAAATGGTAAATGATCTTTGTTTTCCTGTTCATTTTTTAATATATTATATTTCAGTATTTGGTGAAGCTAGAAGTATAAATTGCAAATCTTCCCACAAAGGGGAAAAATGGGTTTCCTGGGTCCAAGTGATTGCTCCTACTTAATGTATTTATACAGCTCCTGTGAATGATAGACAAAATTTGGCATTGCACCTAGTTCTTTCAAGTGGAAGATGGGACACACACTAGGTTTCTCTCCTGGCTCAAACAGCTGACACTACACTGGACTGTTAACCTTACAGAATCACAGAATGTTAGAGATTGGAAGGGACCTCGAAAGATCATCTAGTCCAATCCCCCTGCCGGAGCAGGAACACCTAGATCAGATCACACAGGAACGCATCCAGGCGGGCTTTGAATGTCTCCAGAGAAGGAGACTCCACAACCTCTCTGGGCAGCCTGTTCCAGTGCTCTGTCACCCTCACCGTGAAGAAGTTTTTTCTCATATTCAAGTGGAACCTCCTATGTTCCAGCTTGAACCCATTGCCCCTTGTCCTATCACTGGATGTCACAGAGAAGAGCCTGGCTCCATCCTCCTGACACTCACCCTTTATGTATTTATAAACATTGATTAGGTCACCCCTCAGTCTCCTCTTTTCCAGGCTAAAGAGACCCAGCTCCCTCAGCCTTTCCTCATAAGGGAGATGCTCCATTCCCTTCATCATCTTTGTGGCTCTTTGTGGCTCTTATTTCATGTGTTTCTGTCAGTGCAAGGATAATGTTTGTAAGGAGTAGTTACTGTTTGTCTACCATATTGGGCTAGCATGATAGGTACTTCATTAAGTATTTGAGATATTTTGGATAAGAAATAATGCAGGCTGTATGTATAATGGTATTTTTAAAAATACCATGGAGATAACATTTCTAAAAGTACTTGTTAATGTATCAACTAAGTTTATCAGTCTGTATGGCTGACCATACATACTGGGTACATGTGTTCTCCAGACTTACACAAGTTCCCATCATTTGTTTTAAATGTGCTTAAAGATCTGTGCTTTTAATTAATAAGTTTTATAACTATACTTTCACTGTAAAGGAGAATCTAAAGAAATTGTTGGAGATCTATGAGATGCTGGGAGAAGAGGAAGATATTGTGAACCCTTCAAATGAACTGATAAAAGAAGGACAGATCCTTAAACTCGCTGCTCGCAATACATCTGCTCAAGAACGGTATCTTTTCCTAGTAAGTATGGTGGCCTGCATTTGCAGGAGTGGCTGTATACCTTTCTAGACTTGAAAGAACTACTGAAGAGAGGGGGAAATCCTCTCTAGTTGATGTCAATGCCTTTCCACTAGTGATATTAGAGCATGAGTAAACCTTATACTGCTTACAGAAAGGCTTGCAAACACCATTTAGAATAGAATACATGGTTTAAAATAAAGGGAACCAGTGTCCAGCAACCCACTTTTAAGCAGCAGCTGATTACAAATGCAGGTCCTACAGTGTGACAACTTTGATGTTCTCCTGAAACTGAAATGTAAAAGCTTAGCGTTTTTGTCCTGATTGATTGCGTGTGTTGGGGTCCCAGTAAGTCGTATGGTTCTGTGGGAGTTTATTATCATGGCAGATCATCCTCCCGTCAGGTGCCTGTGTCCTGTCTCGGAATTAACAAACTACAGCCCTGCTCCCTTACAACTCCCTTGGAAAAGGTTTGATGTAGTTCGTTGTTTCCCATGCATTAGAAATTGCCAATACATTTTTGCTTAAGGGCCTCTGGCATTGCTTATCTTCTGGTTAATAAAGACCAGTAACAGGTTGCTGAGGCACACTACTGCTTGCTTATCTGTGCTCCAAACAAAAAGAAAAATCATTGAATAGTAAGACCTCAAATGGGGCTAGACATCAAGTCCAACCGTCAACCCAACACCACCTGACTCACTAAACCATGTCTCTAAGCACCACATCTACACGTTTCTTGAACACCTCCAGGGATGGTGACTCCACCACTTCCCTGGGCAGCTTGTTCCAATGCCTGATCACTCTTTCAGTAAAGAAATTTTTCTAATACCCAGCCTAAACCTCCCCTGGTGCAACTTGAGGCAACTTTTTCATCCTATCACTTACTACTTTAGTGAAGAGGCCAGCACCCACCTCACTGCAACCTCCTTTTACGCAGTTCTAGAGTTGTAGTTTTTAATCCAGCAAAGTGTGTTCCTGTCTAAGCC
>NW_010110613.1:0-22060 GCF_000699245.1 Pterocles gutturalis
CAGGGGCAGAGGCTGCCTTCCTCGAACGGGGCTTCTCTCCTGTGCAGCACCGGGGCACGACCCGCACGTTACATTATTTGGATTTTTCCCTTGCGGAAAACTGGTCCTTCTCCCACCGCTGGCTGGGTTTCCTGAAGCTGGCAGCGTTCAGGCGATACTTTACCTTCAAGTTAGTAGAAAAAAATCGACGCCCTCAACTCCCTGTGCGATGCTGCCACCACCCTCTCTTTCCCAAGCCCTAAAAGCCGTTTTCAAAACCTTTCGACAGTAGCTTTCTTCATTATTAAAGTAAATCTCACCGGCTTGCTCCCCATGCCGTCCTTTTGGTTTCTGAAGACAGACATTTTCCCACTCTCATAAGCAGCTTTCTAAAGTTTTTTATTATTTCCTTCTTTGTGCTAATGGTGTACAGTTCAGTTGTGAAAACTTTATTAATGGACCCCAAATTGCACAGATTTCTTGCTCTGGGAATTTCATGTTTATAAATGTGCCTCTTCAAAACAAGCCATTTTAAGGTTGATTTCTTACGAGGTTGTTAAACTGACAGCATAGCAATTAAAAAAAAATCTCCTAATCATGAAGATATTTCTCTTGAAATTACTCATGGAAATAACAGTTATAATATATGGCTTCACATCCAACCTACAGCTATATAACATTAAAGATTACATTAAGGAGAAAATGATCAGCAGGCTAACTCAACCATGGTCACAATAGCAGCTTTCTCAAGGCTGGAATTGTCATTGAAATCCATTTTTTATCTTTACAAATTCATTGGAGGACTAACAGTGAAACAAATGCCATCTCTAGCATTGGCACAGCACGCAGCATTTAGTGCCTTTTAAGAAAGTAAAAAGAATCAAGAATGTACGGTACATCGGTGGATAGCACAGTAAACATACTTTATCATTTGAGAGAAGAATGCCATATTGCAAGCATGCTTGCTATTTATTCAGTTTGTGGGGCTGGTTTCAATAGTACCAGTTGTTAAGACAAACGAAGCAATATAAGAAGAATCTTATCAGGGCTTGGTAATTCTTTATTATGTGGTTGCACTTGACACTCAAATTAGTGAAACAAAGGGCCAACTTGATGAATCATTGAAAGCAAATTATCTGTGGCTCTCCAAGGCTTCCTGCAAGAGACTACAAAAGGCAGCTCATGCATTTTACAGTGCTGTTTCTCAACTATCAGCAAGCAGGTTGCTGGTGACTGGCCTTTCTAAGCCTTTCTAGTGTATTTTGCCATGCCAAACTGAAGCATCATTTTTATGATTTAGGCTCATGGCTGTATGTCAGACATCTGTTACACAGTGTGTCTGACCAAATTCATTAAACTTATGGGTTTTGGTAGAATAAGCTGATTTTAAAATCTACTGATAAAGGAGGCAAACTAAATTTTCTAATTTAATGCTGAGCTTGACTTGAATAATGTCCAGCTTTCTGCTTGTCAAATATTTAATTAGATTGCCATGATGGTCATAGACGGTATTCTTGGCAGTCAAGTGGTCACTGAAAAAAATATTGTAGTGTATTGTAAATCCTACGGAGGTTTATATGTGTAAGCATGGGAACTTTAGAAATCATCTGGAAAACAGCCCAGCTATCTAATTTAATTTTAAATTCCTATCTTTCTGGACGTTTGTTTTTTAACACTATTGGAATCTACATAAGTGTAGACATGCAGAAGTATACCCAATAGTGAGACTTGCAAAGAGAAGAGCATAGGCTGAACTCATAAGCATTTAGTAACTCGGAAGGGAGTCAATACAAAGAACATCTTAAAGTCCATCTGACTTCCTGCTTCAACCAATTTATTTTCAATATGCAAGGGATACTGAACTGCATTTCTACTCCTCCTTAGAGCTAGGGTTAAAGACAGATTAAAACATAACCAGCTGCTTTCCTCAGCCTGGGAGAAAAAGTGGCAGAGCTGTGGTTAGTTTTTTCTACAAGGTCTGGCTGAGGAGAGCTATTCATCTGCATGGAAGGGACTGGGTTGTCCCCTCTTCCAATATACTGCTCTTACTTTCAGCTTTCTGGTAGCTACAGGCTGACAAAATAGTAATGGAATAAAAATCTGCTTGTGGCAGCTTTAGGAGGACCTAAGACACAAATGACAAAACAAAAATCCATGTGGAGTAAGAAATCCATGTAAGAAGTAGTGATGCAGATAGAGACAAACTTCTCAAAACTGACTTGGAGAGACAGATCTCTTTCACTGGTTCCTAAATAAAACTGCTCAAACAGCAGCTTTCCCTGAGCTATCTGGATGAATGAAATTATCTTTTTACAGTGCTTTTTAACCCAGGTTGTCTTTCAGACATTTCCTTGTATAGATAGATATAAAACACCCTTTCAAACTATGGTTGATTTCTCATGAAGTTCATATAGAGACAACATAGCATAATCTACACCTTAATATAATGAACAATTATAAACATACTTCCCACATTATGGTTGGCCTGGAATGAGCAGACTAGTGGAGGAGCCTCCTACTCCTCATCTATGCCAGTGCATCTCAGCAACTGGTAGCCAAAACATTCAGTGAGAGTTCGGATGAGGGCCGTGGCTAGTTATTTCTGCTGAAGACCCAGATGTAGTTTGCCAGGATGTTTTCGCTGAGTGCACTACCTGTGTGACTCCAGCAAACCATGCTCTAGACCTTGCTGTCCCTCTCTCCTTCCCACCATAACCAGAGGCAGGGTGTTTGTCCATGTAGTCAGTACACAGAATGCCTCCAAACTGGAAGCCGCAGCTACTCTTCAGCCCTGTCACCCCTTCAGAATGAAAGCCCAGACCGTCTTAAATGTTTCATTATTTTGTGACTCATTGATAGCAGAGTGGCTCCTTTGCTGCAAAAAAGAGAATATTTTAGAGAACTGATTTAGATCTGTGCTCAGTTTTAAAGAGAGTAAGAAAATTAAGTTTTTGTTTATCTACTACCCTTCACAGAGGAGTGAGAAGAAAAGGGATCTGGTGTGATATAAGTAGTTAAACTCTAGGTGAGTTCTGCATGTTACTCTGCAGGAGTGCTGAAAGCACATTCCCATCATGCTAAGTGTATGAAGGTGTTTTTCAGAAAAATATTGGTGACAGAAGTGCTTAAAATAGATTGGAGGGGGGAGGTTAATTGTGTCAGGACCACTTTGATATTCTTATGCCTTTGAAATTAAGAATCTGAGTTACTAAGATTCTATGCATGGCTAAGCATGAGAAAACATTTGTTAAAAATACAATCTAAAAGTCATTCCTCTTAAAGCTGCATCGTTTTGTCATTTCCATTATATTCTGTGGTCTGTGAAGCCTTGGATCTGTCTCCTCAAGAGTAAAATCCTGGCCCCAGTGAAGTTAACTTCTATACATCTTCTCTCTCTCTTTGCTTGCTGGGGCAAGGATCTCACTAGCAAGTGTATAAAGCCCCCACTTCTAGCTCTGCAGCCTCGTGAGGTATGAGCTTAAATCACGATCACTAGCATAGAAGAGAATATTGCTTGTCCTGGGCCTCTAGCCAGTGACATTTGAGAGGATGACTGGGAGTGCCACATTTCAAGGGGGAGAAGTAAGCATCTTTTTGACTGACTAGCTAGAAAAATAAGACTAAAGGTGCTAGGGAGGTTGGAATATGATGAGAGTTTGTATGGATTAATTGACAGAGGGGCAGTCAAAGGTATATAGGAAATGAAATGCATCACACTGATATCACCTCCATGTGTTGTTTTATTATTTATGTATATATGAAATTTTAACTTCTTTTTCCTGAGAGAAAGGGCTGCATTTTTGCATCTCAAACACAACCAATGGAAAACATTCAGCAGCCAGCCAAGTAACGAGCGTACACTATAGATTTTTCAAACTGCCCAGTGATTCATGAAATGCTTTTCAAAACTGGAAATATGCATTGAGGATTGGTCAAAAAAGGTAGAAACAATATTATAGATCAGTCAATACTGTCTCTCCTTTATGAAAGCAGGCTGCCTTTGAACTTCTGACAGAAGCAAACAGTGATAGATGCATAAAAAAATGAAGTATTGCATGGAAATAGAAGTGCAAATGAAAACAGAAGGAGGAAAATAGTGAGATAAGATCTGCCGAATCTGCTGTTTTGTTCTTTTCTATTTCTTAGTTTTTCTCCCCAATCTAGAAAGCATAAATAAAAGTATTGGATATTTCAGAAACAATCTGTCTAGCTCAACCGAATGGGCTCATCTGCTTTAAGACCACATATGAAACACTGTGCTTCATTCTAATCTCTTTTGGGGGGCAAAAGTTAAACCAGGTGCATCCTGGAATATACAGCATACTCAAAATTCCATGTCTAAAGTCAGAAACTTTGAAGGTTAAGAAATAAGCACAGGAGTCTGCAGATGTAAGGTACCCAGTACCACTTGTGGAATCCAACAAGCATGGCCAGAAACTGTTCTTCGTGGCCTGTGTTTTACTGTCCACCACCAAAACAAAAGAAGGAAGACATACATTATCTCTATAAACAGAGCACAGATTTAACATATGGACTAAAGAAACTGAGGACATAATTACTACAATTTGGTAAGAGATTGGATAGATTTGGATATCCTGGGGGTACCTTTGCTGTACCTTTGATACAAGAGATCTCAGCAGGATCCCAAATGGCTCAGCTTTTAGTGTACGCATGTCTGCTCCTTTGCAGAGAAAAACTACACCAACAGGAAGTCAAAGTGTTAAATGGAAGAGAATTTCTAAACTTTTAAAAAAATTACCAAGCAAATATCAGACATGAAGCGTTAGAGCAAAAAAAGGAAGCAAAGAGGGATAAGTGCTCATTATGGATTGGTTTGCAGTTCTTTATTATTATTAGAGAGTCGATAGAAAACTCTCCTGCTATTACTAACACAAACACAAACATCACTTATGATGACAGGCTGAACAACAACTATGGCAACAAGGGGATCCATTACCATCAAACTGAAAAGGCACAGTCACAGATTCAAGCAAAGTCCTTCAGTGGTCAAGTTATATATATATATATACACATCTTATTTTGGTAATAGGTACTGTTCTCATCTACAGGTTTATAGAAACCATCTTTAGTATTCAGATAATATATCACTATATAAGCATATATGCAAATTCAGATCAATATATCAGTTAATGTACAGTGTGAGAATAGGTGCCAGTGACTCCTGTCATAGCTCAGCAATTTCATGCTTGTGTCCTGTGTGCTTCTGAAATTATGTAGTGGCTGCCTCTGTCATGCAGGAATTTCTTCCACTTACCCAGCATACTCCAGACACAGTTATCTAAATGAAGTCTTGGGGATTTGAGCTTTCTGCTGAGAGGTCCTGAGTACTCTTGTTTCCCAGGGAAATAGACAGGAATTGAAGGAGGGTCTCTGCACTGAAGTGAGCTGCCTGTTAAAGATAGCGTTGGTTCTAGCCATTTACAGATTTGGATGGGGATAGACTTCTACCAGGAGATACCAGAGATTCTGGGCCCAGGGTACAGTTAATGTGAAGGTATGGAGACAGTGACCATGTTTCTGTAGCTTGGTTAGTTAATTGCAATTGAACATGGAACCTGGACCTACATGAGAGGACAGAATGGCTCTAAAAAAATTTCCTATGTCCAAATCTGGTACTGCAAACCATCTTAGACAACTCTTCTAGTGAGGATGAATAAGTGTTGTAGGAACCGGCCTGAAACAGTGGGAGTGTTTCTTCACTGCAATAGATGCCTAACTGAATGCTTCAAACCAGCTGCTAAAACAGATGGATTGTCTTCCTTTGTGATGTGCTGTGTCCTTGTTTAAACATTTCTGCCATATTACTGATATTTGTCACTCTCAAACAAATACAGAAAATAAGTCTTTGTTTCATACAGGATAGATAACTTGGATGTCTACTGGCACCCTCAAATCATGGATTAGAGCAAATCCATGGCTATATACACTCATTTTTCTTTCTTACACTTCAGGGCAGAGGACCAAGTTCAGCTCAGCTGCAGAGCTGGATCCAACATTTCCTGCAGCAGCTGTACCCTCCTTTCTTTGAACTGCTATTAATACTTGTTATCACACTCCCTAGCCTTTGTCACCACCACCTGCCTCATGCTTTTGATTCAAGTGACAGAACTTTAAAAAATCCTGTACTTCTCCCAATCATGGTAAATATTTTATTCAAAGTGATCATTATATATCTATTCTCTCCCATAAACTAGAGTGCCAGGAACATACTGACTGGAGTTTTTCTGCAGTACTTTTACTACCCTCTGATTATTTCCATGGTGGGAATTGCATTTGGCCTTTTGTTTTGCTGAATTTTTCCAGAGATCAAAGCATTCTAATCAAACACTCGTATTTATCTAATTGCTTTATTTTTCATTTTTGTTTATGATTTATTTCAGTTTAGAAGGGATTATTTTGATGCCTTCTTTCTCTATGATAGTTTTTGTTTGTATGGTGAGTATCTAATTTTGTTACCAAAAGCCCCCAAATTCTGTAAGGCTTGTTCATTTTTTCCTGTGATCAGCACTTGAAATGTGAAGCTAAGCTCTGTAGGGCCATGTGCTGTTTCTGTCCGGAGTTCAAATAAATGAGGCCTTAGGCCATTTATGGTTTAGACCATAAATTCAGATGTCAAAGGAACAGGTGGTAACGTGACACAAGCTGTTCTTGCTCATTGTATGAGTTTCCTCTGCTCAGTCTCCTATTGCTTCATCTCTGTCACAATCCCGAATCACTCTCCAACAATGGTTACTCCATTTTGGCGGCTTCAGTTTCTGTCCATTGATAAATGAGAGCTTCTCTGCTTCTAAGCAATATCAGTCTGGAAAACGTGGAGCTTGGAATCCGAAAGCGTGTCTATACTGGCACATTAACTCAGGCACAGAACCACATTACTGTGACAAAAGCCTTCTGGGATAAAGCTGGCTCACATTGCCTAGCTTGCAGCCTGTGCAGAGGAGCTCAGGTCCATCTGCACATCAGCTCCGACTCACTAGCAGTCTGCTGGAATGAAGCACTGTGGGTTGTGGTTCAAGAACTTGCAAAGAGTAAAGAAGAACAAAAGCTTACCAGAGATATTTAGTACCTTGGATATTGAAGCCCACATGGCCTAAAGCTGGGCACTGAAAATCAGGAGCCTCATTTTGAAATCTGAACCTTCTTGACTTCTCAAAACCGAGAGTTCTTATTTTTCAGCATCACTTGAATATTGCTGCAATAGCAACATCTCCCATCTCAGCTTATCGTTTAAAAAGTTTCAAACAGAATTGGGCAGAAAGTGACCTCATACAAATGCTAGCTTCGAACATTACTTGACTCTCTGATTCTGCACATTTCTAGCTACTGTAACTTATGAAACCCCACAGTCTCTCCTGAATTACTATCAGCAGTTATCAAAAGCTGATGAGACACCTTGGAGGCTAATAGGTCATTGGAAAAAGAAAAGTGTTTTCTTCACTCTTCCCCAAAAGGCAAAGCTGGACTATGCACAGGCTCATTTCATAAGAAACTGGGCCAGCATCTATTAACATATGTGCTAGACACATGGTCCAACTCTGGTTTTTAGTTTCCTTTTCTCAGCTTTTGCAGGGGCTTTGCTCAGCCCCTTTTTGCTTTGCATCACCTCTCCAGCCAGGAAGGCACAAGCAACTACAAGTAACTATGCACAGCTGAACCAGAAATGTCCAGGAGCCCATGATCACGGCAATACTTTCAAATCATCCAGTACTGATTGTGCCAACACATTACACCTCCAACTAGCACCTGACAGAAACCTTTTTCAACCCCCTCATCTTCAACTAGAATCAACTGCACTCATTCATGTCTGTGTTTTCCCCTTCTCCCATGTCCAGTAAATTGGGTAGCTGGACTGGGTCCTCTGTGGCTACACTTTCCTACCACCTGCTCCGCTGTGTAGCTATCCATGCAGAGCTCCATAATGTAACTGGCTAATGATGGGTCTCCTTGGCAAGTCACTTTTCAACAGAGAGCTCTGGATGATTGCTAGCACAGCTACTTATCTGTAGCTATATTATTATAGCATGTCTTTTTGATTAATTAGAAATGCAGCTCTGTAAGTTTTAGTTTCGTAGTCTGGGTATTATTAACTAACATGCAGAAGAAAGAACGCCCTATTTGCAGCTTTAGATATTTGAAGGTGAGAGAGGAAGGGGAAGGGATTCGAGTGGGGCAGAAAGATAATATACACCAAAGTACAGTACAGGGTGGGAAGCACTTTGAGGTGTATGTCAGGGGTAAACAAGGTCCTAGACACAGTCACAGACAGACAAGAAGTCAAAAGAGATGTTAATAAAAGTGTTAAGTCTAATCTGCACAGTTTCACTCACACAAACAGAAAAGAAAGCTTTGGGCCCTAAAGGCTGCCCTGGGCTGCTGACATTTCAAGCCAGCTAATTAGGATTTAGCAAAGGAAGCAGAAGACAGTACACAGAGAAAGCATGGTATGCAATGGCTGCTCTCTGACCATACCAAATACAAGGGAAATATAATTTCTAAATCTTAATAAAGAGGTGGTGTAAAGGGAAATAACATCTCTGCCTCACCCTGCTTGGAGGTCAAGATCCATGAGAAGGGAGACAATATATCCAAATCTGGGTGAATAAAGAGCATTCCTAAAGCCAAACCTAAACATTTCTGTATGAGGATGTTACTTCTCAGCATGCTGTGCTGCCTTGGAAATGCAGCTCTGGATCTAAGCTGGATCTTCATCTTATCTTTTATCTCACCCAAAGCTGCTTAGTCTTTGTGTACACGTGGGCTGACCTTTCACTTTTCTAGTCTATTGCTATTGAATTGTTCATAAATCTTGTAATCATTGGAGGTTAGCCTTCACATGGGAACTTTATTTATTTATTTTTATTTTTTTTTTGCAAGCTGATTTGGCTGTTTTTTGAGTCTTTGTAACACTAGATTATGCAAACCAGGTGCTGACTAGCAGATACTTATCAGAGTGCAGGGTGCTGATTGTGGCAACATTGAAACAGACTAAAACATATAGGAATATGGGTTACACAGATCCATTTTATTCTTAAATGCAGGTATTAACAAATTGGCAAAGTTATTGGCCAATTGACTCAAAGTATAAGCATTAAAATAATTCATCCTGAACAATGCGTGGTTTTATTTTATGTTTAGTACAGTAGGCTTACCTGCAAGAATTTGCTGTGCTTATTTAATATCCTCTTTAAAATGAAAAATGATGCCAGTCCTGTGGTAATAGCATCTTTTGACGCTGAGAAAGCATTTAACCGGATTGAATGGCAGTTTCTCTTTACTATGATGGAAATTTTAAAATTTGCTGTAAATGTATTGCATCAGTTACACTGTTCTGAGCAAGGATGCATACTAATGTCACAATACTATCTCAATTTTGACTTTCGAGGGAGACTATTCAAGGGTGCCCACTTTCAGTGCTATTTTTGCTGATGGAAGCAAACCAGTATTTAAAAGACTAGGGAGGTTGGGTGGAGACTGTAAAACAGAACGCATTAGAGCTGAGAGCTTGTATTTGCAGAAGTGCCCCTAAAATGGTGTCCCATTTTGTTATGCATTAGTAACCCATTGGAGACTCTCAAATAGATTGTGCAGGGAGCTACAGTTCCTAAACAACTTCTTAGATCTGCAGTGGTTTAGGATTTAGCCAAAGATTTTGGAGCTGAACTAATGATAGCTGTGGAACTGCTGTGAGTCCCTCACTACTCATTAAACCGAAAACTCACAAGTCTGAGGACCTTCACAGTGGCCTGCATGGGGTACAGTGGGGCTTCAAATGAAAAAAATACTTTACTCCAGGATCAGATTTTCCCATGATCTTATGAAGGAAGAATTCTTTAGAAGCATTATGGACTGTTCTCCCATCCTGGTGATGTAAGAAAGAGATGTCTCCTCCCCTTGCAGTAAAGCATATCACCACAAAGAAAAAGGAAAAATTCCTATGAATTCTCAAAAGGCTATGCAATTTCTTTATTATTTTTCCTCAGTGTTCTGAAAGAGCCAGACAGAAGTATGCCAGCAGTATTAGAATGAAAAACACTTTACCTCTACAAACAGAAGGAAAACATCTAAACATCTTCAGTCAAACCAGGTGTCATGTGAGCAACTGTGGTACAAGCTCTTCCTCCATTTCCTGGCTTCCTGTTTCCCCCACGTTAAATGTCAGAACCCTCTTCTATGATATTTTAGACTTTTCTTGTACCACTTTCCTACATTATAATAATGCTGAGAGAGCATTCTCCTACACTGGTGCTCTCCAGTACACATCAACCCTTGCTTGAGTCTTTCCCATCCCTAGTTTCTGTTACTGCTCTCTCATGCACCAGATGAGCTTGGAGTTTCTTGCAGATGGGTGTTGGCAAAGATCTTCCCACTGCCAACTCACTTAGGCAGCTCACTGCCAGTTCAGCTGTAACCTATCAACTCCACACCAGTCTCAATGCTACATATTTGGGAAGCTAGAATTAGTCCCTATGGCAACAGAGAAATCAGCAAAGTACAGGTGAAATGCTGAGAGGTACCTCATGAAACTAAACAGCTGGTTCCAATTTATCACAGGCTTCTGCAATTACATGCAATCTGATCATCATTCCCACTATGAAAAAGGTTGCAGGTAACACTCCATGGCCAACTAAACACATTTCTTGGGTGGAATGTGGTCCTTATGGTAGGACACAGGAGAACCAGAGAAGGTGATGGGACGTTTTTTTGGCCCTGAAATCAGCAATGTCTAACTGCCACTAGTTCTTAGGGACCCTGGCCTTTCAGTAACATGGTAAACTGAGATATCTACAGAGGGAAAACCAACCTCAGTTCCTTAAATATTAATGTTCCATTCTTACACCAGAAAGAATGTTGTAACTGAAGGAACTTTTTGAAAATTCATTACTCTTACTCTCCTCTTAAGTATTTGTATTTATAGGCCTCTAAGAGGTTTAAATATATGGTGATGTAAATTAAATGCACATCAATTCAAACATTTAGGAATAAAGTCCTTTAGTTACAAAAATTGAGATTTCACTAAGTGCTTGGAAGTGAAATGCAAAACCAGTAAATAAAGTTTAACAAAGGTAAACTGAAAGGCAAAATGAACTCACAGAATCACAGAATGTTAGAGATTGGAAGGGACCTCGAAAGATCATCTAGTCCAATCCCCCTGCAGGAGCAGGGACACCTAGATCAGATCACACAAGAACGCATCCAGGCGGGCTTTGAATGTCTCCAGAGAAGGAGACTCCACAACCTCTCTGGGCAACTCACTCTGATGAGGTATTGTAATTCCCTTATGGAATGCTAGTTTCCCTACTATAATTAATTTTAAACACTAAAGCGGTATGTCTGTTTTTTGATAATTATAAAAATGCATTCATCCATGTCCTTGCAAATTATTAATATTTATCATAAGGAATATCCTGTAGAAATTAAGAATCAAGGGGGAGACAGTTTTCAGCAAATTCTTACACAGCTTTACTACAACAATAATGGAGTTTTAAATACCTGTGAGTCCACACCAAAGAGACATATAGGGCTAAATCCTAAAGCCTTCTTCCTAGCATCTACCTCACAAATCACTCAGGCAAAACTTGCACTGAACCTCAAAACCAAAGATTTCAGGAGTGCAAGTGTGTGATACTTCCTACGTGCTCACTTCACTTGTGTTCCACTCCTGGGAGCCAAGAGTATCAAGTTCTAGAGGGATGAGGCCATAATGATGCTATAAAAAGATTATGAAAGCCCCTGTAGTTCTCTTCCATTTCAGGGATAACTTCAGTGATAAGGAAACCGCATCATGACACTTCTGAGTTATTTCTCTGACATTTCAGCAACACTGATTATCAGTAGTTCATGGATATTTTTAAGCCTCTCAGCACATTTGGACCTAAAGCTTCACACTTGTAGGAACTCAAACACATCATCAGTAGCAATAAGAAGCTTCCATTAAGTCGGCAGGAGTCAATGGAAGTTTTGCTTGAATGCAAGCTGCTGGATCAGATGTACGTGATCTAGTTATATTCCAGCTTACCGGTTATGATAAACCTGAAAGCAGAAACTGGAACCAAATATGAGGCATAACATGTCACGGTTTCAAAAATGTAGGTTCCATCTAACTTCCAAACTCCAGCAAACCCACATATCTCACTGCTTTCTGAAATGAAATTTGACCAGAATGTGCTTTCCTTCAACATATAACCCAATCCAGAGGCAGGAAACAGAGCAACGTCATAGAAAGCTGATTCTAACATACACACTAATGTGTGTCTGTATATATATATATATGTATGTATATGTGAGCATACACATTAAAACTTCCTTGGTTGATAGGTTAGCTCTTTGGATAATTTGTTTGAGTGAGGAAGCAGAAACTCACCCACAGTAGCAGCAAGGATTACAATAGCAATGATCAATAAAACCTGCTGTCTCTTTCCAAAATTATAGGTAAACATCAGTTTACATGTTCATGACTTAGTGGACAAGTGTCTTCTCCACAGATTAGGAAAAGGGAGCTGAACACTGGTGGGACTATCAGGAAATCTTTGCAACCTTTTTGTGCTTAGTTCATGCAACAGACTGAAGGAGCTGGGTTTTCAGAAGACACCCCGAGTTTTTCTTTTTTCATTTTGCTGAAGCAGAGCAGCTCAGGTCTGTTTATGATGGGGACTGTGAAAACACAAAGGAGCAGATGAAACAGAGCTAGACAAGAAAAGACAGAAGTGCATTTCTTGTCCTATTTCTACTCGATAACTAAAGGAGGTAGGAACCACAGCAATGTCAGTATAGGCAGATGTACATTACTCCCTGCGTAGAGTCATGATGCAGCAACCTGTGCTCCTACAACGCAAATTAACTTACTGCTGTTTCATGTACCAACGGAAAGACTTAAACCAGCAAGTTAGCTAACATGCTAAATATACCCATAGGCCAAGGAAAAAAAAGTTAGATTTAGACTAATCCAAAAGTATCACAGGTATACAGGACAATCATTGTGGTGCAAGACAAATGGAACAGTTGATGATATTTTCAGGATTAATAGTTCTTGCCCTGAAAGTGAAGAGTTTTAACTGGTTTGCACTCCCTTGCTTTTATCTGACATTCCTGATTTTGTTCACCTTCTTGACCACTGAGAGAGGAGTTAGAGTGTGTGATTGTAGGGTGCTATTTTTTATGTCAGCATTCTTCATTATTGAGTTGGCTGTTTATGCTGCTGATGTGTAATGTTGTGAAGCAGATGAGCTGGTAAAGTATGAAGGGTATTCTATAACCTTTGCTGTATTTTCACTTACCTTACAGTAAGTTAGAATTTAGAATTCAGAAAGGCTGCTCTGAGCAAAATCAAAATACAATAAGATAAACTCCATTAGAAACTGAAGCACTAGGGCTGTTATTGAAGGAGGGCAAAATGTTCTAATTAACAGTTATTGCATCAAACTCATGCTGCAGTTGCAGTAATGACACTGATGATATTGATGGCATTGAGGATGGAGTTTAGTTCAGAATGGAAATGAGCAGAGTATTCATCTTCAACTGCGTATTGCTGTAGGCAGTGGAAGGCCTCAGAGCTTCTTTGTTTTGTTGTTCTGTTGTTCAGCTGTTTTTCTTTGATAGTATAGCTCCAAGCGATTAATATATATTTTTACACAAGACAGTGCACGTTCATTTCACTGGAGCCCCATGGCTGACACTTGACCATACTGAAGAATAAGCATTTATTGGTTTTGTTCCTGCTGTTTGATTTTTCAGTGACAGCTACATGTAGGTGGATAGCTATCTAAGGGGGTCTCCCAACTTCTTTATAATTTTTATAAAACATTTTTCTCTCTTCTTTGGTTTGTGAAAGCTGTTGGCAGCAGGGAATGCCAGCTCCTGCATCCTGAGATAAGGTTTCATTCTCATCAGTGTTTGGTTTCCGTTCAGACTCCTGTTGATATGTTTTCTTTCTTTCCCTTTACTGATGTATCTGTTTGGATTGTGTTATTGTTCAGAAATAAACACATCACAAAGTCTTCCAGTAACCAAGCTGATTTATGTAGCTAGATGAGATCTTCATCAAATGTCAGGGTCAGTGAAACTCCTACCTGCTCTGATATTAATGCCCACTTTTTCACAGACACCATTTATTAATATGAAATGTCAAATCCCAGAACTGTAACAAAAATCACTAAATAGGACCAAAAGCTAACAAGGAAATCTAGAGCTTGGAATATACCTCAGGAATTCGTCACAATAACTGATGGCCATAGCAGTAGCACTTTGATTCTGAATGGGACATGCCATACAACTGAGCTCAACAGAGCCCTGTGATCAAAAGAAAGAGTCAGAGTTACATATACCAGATAAAATCTTTTTCTAGTACTATTCAATTTGATGTCAAAATTATTCCTGACCTCAGCAGAGAGAAAGATTTATTTTGGTGGCTTTGTCCAGACTTCACTCACCTGCCAATTAAACTTGCAGGTTGCAAGTGTAATCCCAGGTGGGACAGAGGTGCAGCCAAGCATACTAGGAGTTTACTCAGGTAGGCAAGTCTCAAATACCGAGGTTGACAAAAGTTTACCACACCATTTGTTCGTGGTTGGGATTAGGAGCAGCTGGCAGGTGTTCAGTCTGGATTCCCCCATTCCTACTGAGAAAAAGTTATCATCACCTTTGTTGTTCCACTAGATTTATAGGATTACAGCTGAAATCAGACCTGGATCCAGGGAGTTTTATTGTCTCCAATCAATAACTAATGAACAGGGCTAATATTGTTCATGTAATATGGGCCCAATATTGTCATATTATATGGGAACAGCATTCAAACAAGGAGTCTCAAACCTAGTTTGCTGGGAAATATAATTTACTGAGGGAACACTGAACGAGCACTCAAGAGTGCTCAACTCAGTTCTTCAGCTCAACCAAACGTTTACTATCCGAGTGGGGACAAATCATCTCGCCTGCCCTATATAAATGGGAATGATATTTTGCTTGGAACAGGATTTACAGAATAATAATACCTTATACTGGCTAAGACAAAGTTTATGAAAGCCACATTTAATAGACAATGTTAGGCCTTAAAAGATCTATGTTCTCCCTCAAGACCTGCATAGAAGACACACTGAAATTTAGCCTCCTACCCTGACATGCTATGACTGAACTAACCTTCAAACTCTCCAAAGCTTCCTCTTATGTGGGACTCATCAAAAGGGAAATTCTTGCCTTTTTAAGAGAAAAATTCATTACACTAGTTTTTTTAATGGTCATTAAATAGCTTACCCTAACCCTTCCTTTTAAGTTTACATCTGCCCTGATTTATCACTATTTCTTGGTATTTAATACAGTATTTACTTTTTTTTTAGTGGATATTCAATGCACCTAAGGCTATTTTGCTGTACACGGTCCTGCTTCACTGTTTTTTACATTTCTGTGAACTACAGAACATTTGTTTGCAGAATAAGCTTCATGGGTGAGTTGCTGCATTCAACAATATTTTTCCCCTCTCTTCTGCTACCACATGCAGGGTGGCCATTCTGTCTGGCCAAAGTAAACACAGCAAAGCCAAGGCTGCCAGCTAGCAATTTGTGTTTCGTTTGTCATTGCTGGAGCAAGTGGTGATGTGGCAGGCAGTATGTGTGTTACCCACGTATTAAGAGCATTCTTCAGGAAATATTGGCCATTAGAAAGCAAGGATGAGTATGAATGCACAAAAGTTATCCCAAAGTCAAGTGCTTTCTAAAACTGCATCAGCTTTAATAAGAAATGGCAGCTCCAGGCACCGCACACATCTTTTTATACTGTCAAACATAAATGCACAGGAATGTATAGTACATGATTAGCAAGTGGAACCACCAGATCTGCCAAGAAATTTGTGCACCTTGCCAAATAAATGCCAGTCAGGTTAGGCAGTACAGACACTGACTCTGGCCTTGGCACCACTGAGCAGTAAAACTTTGCCCTTCTAATAAATGGCAAAGTACAGTGGCATTTTGGCTTACCAACATATGGTCAGGAACAGCAGCATCTCAGTCCTTGAAAAGAAGACTCACACTTCTTTTAACCTTTTCATTCTTGTCCAATATTTCCCTTGGTTTTTAGAAAAATAATTTCCTATTCTCCTCCCTATCAAGCTAGTAGTATGCTCCTCTGTTACCAGTCACGAGCACTGTGCACTGGAGTGCACAACCCGTTTTAATGAGCTTTGGCAGAACATCAGATTCATTCCCCCTCCCCCTGCCTAGTTACAGTGTGCCATTTGTGTCATTCTGGTTCAGAATCTATCAGAAGATCTATTAGAAACACCTATTTCCAGGGGTTTATAAATAAGAAATAATAATGAGCTTAAAAATGACTGAAGAATGGCGTGCAGCAGCAATATTTTGGATCCTTTTTTACGCTGTTTACCCAGTTGGTTTAAGATGTTTTTGAGGTCTTACAGCCCTGTGTAAAGGGCAAAGTTTCCGACAATTAACACATGCTGTAAATTAATTCATTTGGGTACTCAAAGGTGTTTCATAAACTCCTGTAAACCAATTCAGTGACAAAACAACTTGTGAACTTTCACCCATGTTTGAAAGCCCTCGTCCTGCAAGGACAAATACACGTATTTTACTTTCTGTAATTTGGCAGACATGTTTATATCTAAAGTATGACTGATGTGCTTAGAGTCAAGCCTGGTGAAAATCTTCAGCAGACCTAGATCTGCATTAACAGGCTAAAGCTAGTTTTGCCCCTAAATATTAATAAATTGCTTTAAAACAAAGCATTTGAAAATTAGTTTTAGTTTTACTCGTTTGCCAACCTTGGTTTTCTCAGGACTCAGACCCTGGCAAAAAAAATAAAGGATATATAAGAGTTTTGCACATGGACCAGCCAGGAACATAAATTGCTACAGCACCATGTATGCTGTTGTGATGATTAGGGACAGGACTTTGCCATCCTTTTGCAATTTTTTTGAACCAAACAGGAATTTTGCTTGAATAAAATCAGCATATGACCTGATCAACATGGTGCTCAATTTGCTTTTGAATTTTCTTAAATGTTATGAGTTGAAATGCATGCACAGACTCACATACACATGTACAAAAAATTGATGGTTTGATTTTTCTAAGCTGTCAGTCATTCTCTAGCAACTGTACACTGTAATTCAGGACAAAGACAAAAAACCTATCCTTCCTGCCTACAGAGGTGGGTCCTGAAGCTTTGCAGGGTTATAAAGCCCTCGGCCTAGACACTAATCAGATCTTACAATATTTACTGTCTGCTTAGTAGGATTGATTTAGGGTCTACAGAGGTTTGGAAAACAAAAATCTCTATATTCACGGTTGTTATCTTGCTTTAATACAGGAATGAGTCCTCTACTTTGGTCCTTCCTGTAGTAGGACACATTTTCACCTTGCCTATAAATTGTGGTCCCAACTTCACCTAGTGACTAACCAGGCAACTGTGGTGTCCTTTTTGTTAGCCCACTTCCTTGGCAATTCTGCAATCTGAGCCCCAGTCTGGAGCTCCCATAAGGCCTCAGGAAGGAAACCCAGCTGAGAAGTATGACATCTAGCCTG
Source organism: Pterocles gutturalis (assembly GCF_000699245.1). NCBI lineage: Eukaryota > Metazoa > Chordata > Aves > Pterocliformes > Pteroclidae > Pterocles > Pterocles gutturalis. The sequence goes on from NW_010110613.1 coordinate 17,526, forward strand.
GCTCCTTAGAAGCAAGTCACTGGGTGATCTACAGAGCTCACGAGCTGTAGATATGGAAAGAACAGGTCAATGATAGTGATGAGGATAGACAAAAATGTCCCTCCCCAATCAGCTCCTTCACCCAGTTTCACGACCCAGCTAAACAGAAGTTAACATTTTTACAAATATTTTTTTTCTGCCTGGGATCTCCTTGCAGTGTGCTGAACAACTTCAGTATTTAGGATGCAAAAAAAAAAATATTATACCTAAAATAAATGTCCAAGACAGAGTGCTGTAACAGAAACAGAGGCCTAAGGCTTGGGGAGCAGTAAGACAGGAACAGGAAAAAGGAACTCTGTAAACACAAATGTATAGGATTCCCTGTGGCAGTACTGAAAAAATACATGTGTTCTGTGACTCCATGCTCCATCATTCCTGTGTAGCAGCCTGAGCATCTGAAAGGCTCCATGGAAAGGGGCTCTGTATCCCTTCGCCCTTCCAATACAAAAACTCAGAGCGGTCTCTGCACTAGCTCTCCACACTGTACATGAAATAATTTTAATTTAAAAATAACAGGAACCCATGGGATCTACATTTAGCCTTAGATGATTCTGAATTTGTAATATACTAAGAATCAGTTCTCATTGGCAGGCACCTGATATTTCATTCATAGGTGAGACTGAACAGATAAAACATAAGAGCTAATGCAGATCTGCAGTTCCCACTACCCACTGATGTCTGGCTTGACTGGGTGATCTAAGTGTCATCACAATGCAAAGACAAATAAATACAGTGGTTCATTTAAACACACCTGTTGTTTCCTTCTTGTTACTCCAAGAGTATACAATAAAGACAGTAGTTTCTCTTTTTCCTTCTGCACACAGAATTGTCACTACAACAAAGTTGATAATCTGAAGAAGGAGGTGCTTTATAGGAGATCACAAATGCACAGCAATTTTTATTAATGCAAGTCCACCTCACTCCATACAACTATTTAACATGCTTTTTGCTGTATTGCTGTATTGCATTTTCCAGTCTCAGCTCTATTCTCTGAACACTGAATGTCATGGCTTATGAGCTGACTTTGTCAGCCTTTGCCCACTATCTCGCGCTTTCATCTACATAGCTCTTTCTGGTTGTATTATCTGTAACATGTCTCTCAAGAGCTAGTTTAAAAGTGGATGATGAGGTATTACAGTCTTTGCTTCCCTTATCCAGCACACATTGATCTTCCCATAAGACAACACACAGGCAGTATCTGTCCTGTTTGCCAGTCTTTCTTTGCTTTTGAAAACCAAGAATGTAATACAGTTAATAGTTTTCTCCTTGTATGCCTATTTACATTTCTACAGGTAATGACTTCCATAAATCAAAAGAGTCAAGGGGCATTTTCAAAGCTGACAAGTTCAAAATGTGAGTACTGTCCCACAAGTGAAGGCTGCAACAGCTGTAAAATCCCAATTTCCAGAAGTACTACATGTGTTAAGTTTGCAGACAATGGTATAATGGTAAACACGAGTGTGGTAAGAGGTGCATTAAAAGCTCTACTAATTAATTGCTCTAAATTAGAAGTAGAGCAGCTCTATTTACCCACATCTACCCGTGACTACATCAGTACCTGATGACATACCTCTGCATCTTATTGTTTCACCTTTCTTGCTGCCTGTCTTTTCATGGATCCCTAGGGCAAGTAAAGACTTTACACTTTAAACCACTCAGTCATGAACGTCTATATCCACAGTCCCAACAAATTCCAGGTTTAATTGGCTGGGACTGCTGTGTCCTTTCTTTTGCAGAACTGACTGACATTGTTTCATTAAAGGGGCTGCAGGTGCTAAAAAGTTGGTGTTTCAAAACAAAGTTGAGGAGGACATTCAGAATCTGATGATTTTGTCAACCTTAATTTTTCAGTTTCATTACAATTATCAGTAGGAGCCACCTGCTGCTTCTTGTGGGGACAGAAGTAGGACACACAGTCGAATTAAATTTTTTTGTTGTATTTAAAGTTATTTAATTTAATTAAATCTTTGGGTATTTCAGCCCTCAATAATCTGAAGTAACATAAGACATATTGGATATGTCATCACTTTGTGACAGTCAGTTAGGGTTCCTATAGACCTGGGACTGCAATTCTTTATGACTTTAAGCATGACATTTACCTGGCACTCAGTTTTCCTATTTAGAAAGCAATAACAGTGGCTTCATGGGACTGGTGTGTGGAAAGACAAATTTAGTGGCTGTGAGACACTCCAGTACTGTTGAGAGGTGGCCACAGAAGAATTCAGGTAAAATCTGTGATATTAATGGAGTGATACAGTGAGGGTTATAGTAACCCCATATACATAAACACTTCAAGCTGGCCAAACACTTCTGGATGACTAGTGCATAATGAACCAGCCTTGGTTCTCTGATTTCTGCTCATTTGAGAAACAGAGTGTGGAAAATGCAAAGAGGAGCTTGCAGTTTCCCTGTTTGATAGCTGGCTGTGGACTATTTCTTCGTACTGCTTTCACTTGAATCCTATTGCCCATATCAACAAAACAGTGACAGCTAAAATGAGCTGCGGTGTGGTTTTGGAATATCTCTCTCCTGACCTTCTCTATATACAGGTAGTATTTTCTAGGGCTTGGTTATAGTTCCTGAATATATATATATATATTGAAGGCTATATGGGCATGGATATAGCTCCTTCGTGTTTGCAAGGGAGCAAAAATAATTAAAAACCTGGCCTCATGGAGTTTAACTCTGAATCTGAAAATTAAATTATATAAAAGACAATTTCATGAGTCATAAAAGTAGAGATTCTAGACAAAGAATGTTCATCATGGAGCTAACTTTCATTACTACATTTTTTCATACTATGAACTGATTTTAAATAATAGGGATGCTCCCTGGTAGTGCCCATTAGTCCTTTGGTGCATGCTGAAAAATGGATTCACAGAGCAGCAGATATTGAAGTTCAAGGATACTTTCTGACACAAAAATGCAAGAAGCCCTCAGACTCCTGAAAGGCATCAGAATACAATATAATCCTGCTGATAAAGAACGGAAAATGCCAAGCAGCCAGTACAACTTCCCAAAGGTCTTCTAAAAGAATGGAGGGCAGTGAGAATATTCCGGAAATTGAGAGAATTATATATAAATGAGCAGAGCTGGACAAAGACAAGAGCAACAGAATGTGCACTGAGGTAATCTTATTTAAAGAAGAAACAGTGAATAAAAGAATATTTGAAGACATAAAGAAGAAAAAAGACACTAATGAGAAATTAGACGAGGTAAGAAATGGTCAGGAGGATTACCTTACTAATGATTCAAAAAATGACTGAGCTGCCTATACTGTGGGTTTTCTCTGGTTTGTTTTTTTTTTCAAGCTTGGTCTGTATAAAAGAGAAATAAGAAAAGGTGGTATGGACAGTTAAGTAGCAATGAAAACTGTTATCTCCATATGACTAGCTCAGGAGTGCAAAGCTTTTACTACCCTTCCCTAGGCAGACCCACCTGGAGGCAGGCATGTTTCCTCCAGATCTCTACCTTCACTTAAGGGAAAGTTTGCTGAATCCAAAAAGGTTCCATGAACTATTGTTATCAATGAAATTTAACTTCACTGTATTTCTACAACAAGCTACACTAACATTTGCAAGAGGGATTCTGAGCCTGGCTCGGGCATAAAATTGGAGTTTGTATGAAGTCAGACCTCTGACAGTTTGTATTGCTTCAATTCTGGGAGGTGAAAACAGCACTGTGCATAGAGAAATATGAAGATATGGAGCTAGACAAGGCCTTAGGAGTTGTCCTTGCTCTGAGACAGAATTAGGAATAGTTTGCCTATTTTTCCTTTTCTCGAAATCCTCTGAGAAAAGCTTGAAAAGCTTCCAGAGATAGCCTGCTCACAACCTTGCATCCTATAAATCAAAATATTTTCCTAGCATCAGAAAAACACTATGTGTTTCAAACAGACCCATTTTTTCCTCTTTATTTTAAGACACAGGGAAATAAAAACCTCCTGTCACTGTCCTCCTCATTACAACATTTCTTGTAGGTGATTATTACGTTCAGCTTCCTTCTTTGGCAATCAGTTCTATCAACCTTTCATTTCTAGACCTGGTATTGTTCTTCCTGGCATCCTCTCAGCTTTCTCAGAATTGACCACACATTTAAGTGTGAGGTTGCAAATGGAGTACAGTGGTCCTGGAGACTCCCAGCAGTACTACAAACCATGGCATAATTAGATCACGTTCCTGTTCCACACTTCAGGATGGCATTTGCTTTTTTCATCCAGCACCACATTTGTGCACTGACTCCCATTCAGTTCATGGCTGGATAACTATCTGCAGTGATTTTGCACAGCTAATCACTTCACAGTGTGTTGGTGTTTCCATCTGGAGATCTGTCTGTATCGGATATCACCTTACTGATTTCAGAATGTTTCTCCAGTTCATCATCATTATTTTCAGTTCTAATCTTCCCCTTGCAGACCCTCCCAAAGTTTTGGTCTCATCTACTTTTTTTTTTTTTTTTTTTTTTTACCCTCTTCCCCCAAATCTCAAATAAAAGAA
>NW_010110613.1:22070-37191 GCF_000699245.1 Pterocles gutturalis
CTTTTTTTTTTTTTTTTTTTTTTTAACCCTCTGCCTCACAATCTCAATCAATAGTGAAATGCTTATACAACCGGCCATAGGAAGGATCCTTGTGAGATTCTACTTGTTTTGTCTTCAGAGTCTGATGTACCAACAGACTTAGCAAAACACCTCTCACAAAGTCTTATTAAAAAGGTATTGAAATTATCTTGGATATGATCACTGTCTTAGCAACAGGAGGCTAGTATGCTTTATCTCCAAATGACAATTTAAAGGAAGTAGAAAATACCTATTTCATATAACAGCATATAATTTCATAATAAATTTGGTACTTTTATGTTCTAGTCAATGACAGAGAAATCATACAAAGAACTCTTAGACATTAAAAATAAGAGTAAAAATAATAAGAATTAAATTCTTCTCAAAATCAAAGTCATACATTGTTACGCTGTGAAGCACTGCAATTCTATAGAAAGGACATACTGGAAAGACCAAAGAGACAGCCAAGCTTGGTAGATTGAAGCTTAGAGTGAAGGGCTGAAGCAGCCAAAACAGCGACTGACTCTGGATTGTAGAAATATTGTATCTCAGCCCAAGGAGGTGATCATTTTTCTCCTTGAGGCTTTGGTGAGACTGCATATAGAATTCTGTATGTAGCTTTTGTCACTGAACTGAATGTCAGTGAACTAAACATATGTTGTGGTTTAACCCATCTGGCAGTGCATATCGTGAAGCCGCTCGCTTCCCCTCCTAGGGATGGGCAAGAGACTTAAAAGGAAAAGACACTTGTGGGTTGAGATAAGAACAATTTAATAACTACAATAAAATTGAAAATAATAATGATAATAATAATATACAGATATACAAAATATACCAATGAGTGATACACAGTGCAACTGCTCACTGCCCAATGACCAAGGTTCAGACCATTCCTGGCTGACAATCCCAGAGCAGAGAGAATCCTGAAAGAGAGAGCAAAAGCTGACCAAGAGAGTGAGACGACCCAGACAGCAAACTTCTGGGTGGTCCCTCATAATATATTGGGCATGACATGCATGATATGGAATATGTCGTTGGCCAGTTTGGGTCTCAATCCTAAACCTAAGGTCGAATCTTAAACCAGTAACTGGGGCTGTGCTCCGTCTTAGCTTCTCCTGCCCCTGCAGACACTGCCACAGCAGAGAAGCTGAAAAGTCCTTGACTGTCCTGGCAACAATTATAAACATCAGTATGTGATCAGCTGCCTTCTCAGCACAAATCCAAAACACAGCCTCTTACTAGCTACTATGAATAAAGTTAACTCTGTTCCAGAAGAAACCAGGACAACATAATTCAGAAAAAAGCCTGAGAGACTATTTGTAGATTAGAGAGGATGCTTTTGAAGAAGGATTAAAGTAACTAAATTGAGATTTGCTATGGAATTACTATAGGGAATATTATAACATCTACAAATATTTGACAAGGAAGAAGGGTTTTTTCAGGGTTACAGAGTGGATCATAATAATGAGTTATAAAACTAAGGCAAAAAAACCAAGTTTAACTGTAATACTAGACGCTTCCTATCTCCATGGCCAAGGTACGTGTCTATCGGGGATTAATGTCCCCTTTGTCACAGTAGCGGAACTTGCCTGAGAAACTCAAGGAAAGCCAGGAAATGAATGTCATCTTAATGAACTTTCTGACCATGTGACAGAGTGTTATCTAACTCTGCCTCACTTAACCATATCAGAATCTAGACTCCAGATTAAATTTGCAGTATGGAGTTTGAAAAATAGGATCTCTCAGTAAACCTTTCCAGAAGGCAGTGAAAGATGAAGAAGTCAGGCAAAACTGCTATTAAAGATGTCTCTTAGACTTAATGGATAATCATAGCTTGCTACTGTTAAGGGACAAAGGGAATGTTTAGTTCTGGTTTTGTCTGAGGAGCTGACCAGCAAGGAGAGGAAGTTACTAAAGGAAAAAAGGGAGTGTCCTGGTCACACGGATGACAAGATTAGATTAGATTCAGTTAGATTACTGAGAATCGTAGAAAGATCAGGGCCCCTCTCTAAAATGACTCCGACAGCTGCATTCGTAGTAATGATCCTGCTTTTTAGACTTCACTGAAAATTTCTCTAAACACAATCCTTCTTTAGGAGATTTTATACTTTCAAAATATCTTATTTATTTGGATCCACAATTCATACTGTTAACAAGCCTCCTGTGCCAGTGGAATTAAAACCTGCTGGAATTTCTACATACTGGATTATATATTTAGCTTGTGACATATTCCACTCATTTGAGGCAAAAGCTGCAAATGGTACTTTCACTGGAAGAGAACCAAGGTTATATTCATTCCAGGTGAGCTCACCTGCTTCAACTTGAAATAAAGAACATACTACCAAAAAAATGAGAAATGGAATTTTAAAGCCATGCATTATACCCCCTTCCTTCATCCAAAAGTGATCGTGCTTTATAAATGACATGGATGCGCATGCCAGGTATTTTGATGTTTATTATGTCTTTAATTATTGCACCCTAAGAGTGTCATGTGCTTTGTAAACAAATAAGAGGACAAGGCCTGAGGAACTGACCATCTAAATAAGTTACAAGTGTTAACATGATCCCCAGTAAAGTGGTCCAAAGTGCTAAGTACAGCACAACAGAGTCCAGTTTCTGCTATGGTGATTTTCAGAAGAGAAAGAATGAACTCTAAATGAGTATGCAAGTATTTGGCATCACTGTCATTTTAGTCTAGGTAGCAAGGTGTGGTCTGTTGGACTACTCTCACTGAAATTGAAAGATTTGCAAGTATTCCTTGCCTTCAAGATTTGGCCTTTTGTAAAAGAAGCAATGACTTAAGTAATGATGTGATGCAGGACTTAAATGGAGGCTCAGAGAATATATATAAAATTGTTAGAGAAAAGTACTACCCTTTTAACTAATGCACATTAATCCTTTTTTCTATGAAATAAATTGCTTCCCAGTATTACAATTGTTTCTACCACAACATGTTGTTTCAAAAATACTGCCTGAATCTGTTTTTAAAACCTAAATCAGACTATGAAAACATGTTTAAGTGCTCTGCTGAACTGCAGTCCATAAATATTTATTGATTTATTTAAAAACTATCGTGAATTTTTTTAAATAATCAACCTCAATCTCAGTTCTGTAGAAGGTCACACAACTTATTGGTGGACTTTGTCCTCAAAAACCTGTACATAGAGAAAGATCAGGTGCATGTCTATTTCTGGACTTCAACAGCCACTGTTGAAACAGAAAACAAGTGGAAACAAAACAGAGATAAAGAATGGAAATCGTATGTTTTGGGAGACAGATCTGTATTACCTTATACATCATTATTGATATTCATATTGTGCCCTGGGGTAGTCACACAATGCATCAAGAAAAATTTAAAAGGCATAACTTATCAGAGTCTTTTAATCTGTTTAAGAGATTTCCTTGAGTTATATTAAATTGGCAATGTCAAAATCCAGCGACTGCTACCCGTCTCTGATGAAGTTATCAAAATCAGATGAAAGAAAATTGTTAGGCAGGAAGCCTGGCCAGGTTTTCTGCCATACTTGCTGATGAAATAAAAGCTATAGCTTGTAGAGAACAATTGAATATTTCCATGTGTTATGCCAGTAATAGCTTTCTCTGTAGAGAATTGTCTCTTGCTTCCAGCTAACAGCAATGCTAGCTACCTAAAATCTGACAAATGGACTGTGTTCCAAGTTAGCTAATTGGAATCAGTAGTGTGGCTGTGACTTTTTTTTCACTCAAAGCTATGACAGTTCATCTTCTCTCAATGGTAACTTAAATAGAAAGCAGAGTACTCTTTTGTCATCCATTGCTATGTAGTCACTAGTGCTTGCTGTCACAATTATCAACATACTCAAAACAGAATTATTGTGAAAATAGTTTCTATGCATTCTTGAAGAATTTGAGCTGATTCAAAAAAACCTGTCAAACATGAAGATAAAATAGTATGCCAAAACAGCTTCTGTAATATAATTCTTGAAGCCTAAAATTAAGATAAACTTGAATCCAATTTTGTAAAGTTTAGGATTTGGGACCGTCAACAGTATGCAGTAATTTCTATTTAATTTTATTCTTAAATAACTTTCTGCAAAAGTACAAGTTGCAAGATATGGAGGACCCACACTTAATTACTCCATTTAATACTATATTTACTCCTAAAATATGTGATAAATGTTGTCAATAGCTGTTTGTTTACATTGATTTTAGACTAGGCCAAATGTTCACTCCCCTGACTGGTTTCAGATGGAAATGTATAATGGCAAATTAGCAGACAGCACAGTCATCTGGATTATGTCCGTTGCACATGACAAGGAGTCCTCATTAACATTTGGGAAAAGCGTACTCGCAGTCTTTACAGCCTAATAAACACTGAAAAAACACCCTAGTAAGCTTGATTCTGTTCTCACTATTACTTCAGTTAAGCAGCATACTTATACTGTACATAGCTTAAACAGGTGAGAAAGCAATGTCTTTGAACTAAGGGCTCCATTTGAATGCCTGAAGTTTGTTATTTGCTAAAATCAGACTTAAAGCAAGAAGATGAGGAAACACCTGTAGGAATCATACATACAACATCTGGACTTCAGGTAGTCTGATCAGTAATAAACTAGTGATATGGGATCATAGGTATGTGTGTTCTCAGGATCAGCATCTTTTCATTGGTTAACTCCATTGAAGTCAGTGGAGTTGAAACAACCAAAGTTAAAATGTGAACTGTTTTTTTCTTCTTGTAGCTTAAATGGGTTTCTTTAGTAAATCTCAGATGCCAGTCTGCTAACTTCAGAGTGTTCAGAAAATGGAAAAAAATGTCCAACCTTTTTTAAAATGTAATTTTTACAACCATTTTAAGTGTTCTACCAATTAGTTACAGCAGGATTCCCAAAACTTTGGAAGAAAAGATTGGATAAACATGGTAGGAGACACTCTACTGTCTATTCAAACTGAGCTCCCACAGAGACCTTACAAATCATTTCCAGAAATGCATTTTTATCCAACACTGTGGCAGATCATTGCTGAGTATATTAACAATTCCAGTAACCACTTACATATGCAAGTTCTTTTTCATATGACTCATCACTATCAATATATCTAAAAAATGAAACAGAGAATAAAAGAGATTGAGTTGATTTGTAATTCATAAGTCAGTCAGAAATAATTTTTTAAAAAACAGGTTGTAAAACAGTAGGATTGGTCATAGTATCAAACCAAAAACCTCCACCTCATTCTAAAAAGCATGAGTAAAATAAAAGTAAAAATTTTGTATTTTAAAGGAGTATCTTGGCAAGCAGTGACTGAATGAAATAACCTTATTTTACTAAGCCTTCACTATTTCAAGGCAGTAATTTCCACCTTATGTTCAGACACCTCTGACTGCAGGACTAGTCAAAACCAAATCAATCCAGGGATTTAACAAAAAGGGTACAGCAGTATTTCCTGCAGTTTCTATGAGCTTGCTTGCAGTAGTCTGAACTACTATTAGGTCTCAATATGACCTAATACATGGCAAGGCAGATCTCTTTTTATCATATCTCCTTACTCTCCTTGCACATCCAGGTGAAACTAAGATTAAAGACTTGATTCATTTCTAGAATAGTCCAACTTCCCTCAGCATCTCTGAGGAAGCCACACCACTGGTGATAAAAAGGCCATGCGAGGCAAAGCACTTTATCTAGGCTGTTTGTGAGTGTGTTTGGGTCACATGCTTGAGGAGTACTGCAAAAGTGAGCTGGCAAAGCTGCTGAGGATTATAATAACCCTTGTGCATCTATGCTGATTTAACTCTGAAAGGGGTTCATGTCTGCAGAAGACTCAGTCCTGTATGTATGTATGTACATGTGTGTGTGTGTACATATGTAGGGATTCCTTCCAGAGATCACTGGCCTATAAAATGAAACTTTATATTAATTCTCCACTCTTTTGTAATGTGTACACATTTACACCTGCAATGCCAGGATCTAAAATAAGGGTACATGAAAGTACTGGGTCTGATTCTAGTTTACACTAAGGTAACTGTACCTGCTTTTGACCATGTTATGGGGCTGTAAATGGGGGGTAAATCTCAGCTACGCAGACCTTTTCAGAGACTCCTTTTCATTGTTCAACCGGTGTCCAACACTTCATTAGAATCAGGTCCCACCAAAAAACAGGACAGTAATAACCATGGTTTCAATGCATGCCAACATCCATTTGGTCATAAATTAATAATGGAATTTAAAACAGTTCAGAAATTCAGAAAGTGAAGCACTGTATTTGCAGTTTGATTCACAGAAAGCCAGATTAAAGTGTTATTTTTCTCATCTCATTTATATAAAATATAAATCCTATTTATATTTTTTGAAGAAGTGTCTATATAAGCATCTTTTTTGTATAGTTCATGAAAATAATAGAGGAGTAAGGCCATTTGCTAACTGGAACCTGACAGCATGTACACATGTGGTCTTATTTGCATAATAATACAATTTAATTTCTGTGGAACTACAGACATGAGAAAGTGGCTCATGTCTTTAGAAATTCATAAGATCAACCTGTGCCTATTTTCCTTTTTCAGTATTGTTAAACTTGGCCTACTGCAACCATGTGTGAGTACTGGGCTGCAAAAGTAAGGCCTGATGCTCCTTCACATGCTGGTTTATACTGTAAAATAATCTTTCCTAACTTATAAAGATTAAAGAAGGAATGACCTTAGGCATGATATTTTCATTACATTAAGAATCTATCAAAAAAGAAACAAATCCATTTTAAAAAGAAAGTAAGAATATGTTCACTCAGTTAAATGCCACCGTAGTGATTTGGCAAGGTAATGGAAAAAGCAGTGCTTCTGCTTGCAGAAGTTACTATTCTGCAAGTAATTTTGCTATTTTTGCTATTATTTTGCTATTTGTTCTCTAGAATTTAGATTAGAAAATTTGCATTTTCATTCTTTTAGACTATCCTAAAGAAAATCAGACATATGTGTCTCCTGCAATGGAGATATACCCAATATACAGGACTTCCATTTTGCTTTTATATTTAACTAGTACTATCACAGAAACTCTTAGTTTTGGATGAAAAATCACATCTCAAAGACTTTACAGAATGTCAAGAACTGTTAGGTTAATATAACAGATTTTTAGCTGCTTGCTTTTATTCTCTTGTGTATAGCTCTCACTGCCCCTATTTTCCTTCATTTGATCATAGCACTAGTAATAAAACTTTACTTCTCTTTAATAAAATGGAGTAAAAGTATCTCAATTCATATATTTCTGCTTTATTTTAAGTAGACACTGATTACTGATCTGAAAATGTACCATCTTACACTGGTGTACCTTTCTGCCTCATTTTTCCATTTATATCCATTGTTGACTGTGATGGAATTATACTCGCAAAACAATATGATCCCAGCCTTGAGAAGATGTCTCTCTGCTAGGTCAAACAATTTGCCATAATGAAAATTGCAAAAAGAAAATAAGTGCATTCACCAAACAGTCAAGAACACTGGCCTTTCTTCTCCATGCCTCATGATAACAGATTGGCCTTGCCAACTTCCATCACAAAAAACATTTTCATCTGTAGAAGATCTTATAATTCTTGTTTTGAGTGATTGCTTTTAGGTGACACATAGCAATAAATATGAACTTTATTTTATTTAGTGACCAGTGCTTCTGAAAGACTGCAAACCAACTAGAGCAGCACAATATTGAATACATAAAACTGCTATTAAAGAAGGTTAAGGCTGTGTCATAAACTATCCAAAATGTTATTATTATTTCAAGCTCAAGCTGATAGGTTGGTGTACTGTTGGGAGAAAATAAAAGGATATAAGAGCAGGAGTGAAACCACAGTCATAGTCAGAAAAATTCACTGTAATGATGACATTGGGATGACTTAAATACTAATAAGAGCAGATCCACTGTGGGTTACACAGTCTACACCAATGATACCATATCAAAGTCATTCAACTCCCAAATCACAGGAGATCTTTTTTTCCAACTAACAGTCTAGAAGATGCAAGGATTGGCCTAATTTGCAATGAACACAACATGAAAAGAGCCAAAATTCGAGAACCAAAAGTTGAACTACATTTCTTCTGTCTTTTCTGTCTTCATTACCAATGATTTTACAGCTGGAATGTAGTAGATGGTGTTCATGCAGAACAGAAAGTAGAAAGGTCCTGTTAAGTCCACAGTTACATAATTCAGTTGTATTAACAAGTACAACTTGTTATACAGCCTTACCATTCAACTAACACAATGCCTAAGTGCACATGCTAGCCATGCACTCCTCTCCCACTCCCCAGCAGCGTGCTAAAGCACAGCCTCTTGAGGGTTCTTTGGCTCTTAAAGCCTGAGAAATGGTGTTGGGCAACCATCATTGTCATAGAAGCATGTTCCCAGACCACTGCTGTGTGTATCTTCATTTGCCCCCATGAAAGTAGACCCATCTCTGCCTTTCAATACTGAGTTCAGCACTAGCTGGTAGAAAAATTTGCACCAAAAAAAAAAAAAAAAAAAATTTGCACAATCTCTTCCACAAAGTCAAGAAGACTTTTCCAAAGGCAGAAGCTTTCATACTTGCACAGAGTTTGGCCAGAATAGAGACTACTCTCGACATTTTCCTGGCGCACTTTAAAGATCTTTATATTCCAAATCCCCATCCAGGACTCAAACCCCAAAGACACAGCATTCTGGTCCTCACCCTAAGTAGCACTTTGCCTTCATTTTTAGCTCGTGAATTGTCCTACTCTCAGTGAAATTTGACCTACTAACTGTACACTCAAGCTTTAAACAACAGGAGTTTTTGATACACATGTGAAAAAACAGTGCAAAAGCCTTGCCATACTTTTCAGATTATGCTACAAAGTAATCCCCCAATCTCCTATGCCTATCTACTACTTCTTATAGGTGTTAGGAAAAGCCTAAAGAGCATGCACAAATTTATGGGCTGCACTGCCAGCCAGGAGGAGTTTCAGGGTGTGCAGCCTCTTCCTTATAGCACTGCTGAGTTCAGCATACATCTGACTCTGATGGAACTTAAAAAAGACAAAGTAGATAATTCCACACAGGATGGGGAAAGTGCCACCCCTTTTTTGGAGCCTTCATAGCTGTTACCTGATGAATAGAAGTTTGCTGTTCTCAAAAGACATCAACAGGAGGTAAACTTTTAACAGCCAGACAGCTTTCTGGGCTTTCAGCGAAGAGGAGGCACCATTCTGCGGTGGATATTTGGAGGAAAGAAGCCTCAAATTTTGACCTTTAAGTAGAGTCAGATATGTCTGCCCCCAGATTTCTTGATCAGGAACCATATTCTCATCTTATTTGTTTTTCTGCTTTCTCCAGCTTTTCATTTCAATTCCATTCCCTGTCACTTGTGAGGATGTCTGACAGTGAAACCCAGAAAGAGAAAAGCCAATATTTAAAGGCTGGGTTTTTCAGAATGGATTACACTTGAAAAAAATCTAAAGACATTGATCAGATGACTGCAGTTAATATTACACAATTAATGAACACAACAATGAAGGCCTTCTTTACCACGTTATTTAATGTATCAATTTTATGCAATTTTATGCTCACAGGGAGAAAAATTGTCTCCTCTTCCTTAGATAGCTTTAGTCATTAATGTAACGTAAAACAATCTCATGTACTTTATTTAGTCACTTCATCAACCTATGGAGTCCAAGCAGAGTGAAGGCACTCTGAGTCCCCAAATATACTTTGGTGAGGTAGCTACTATTTCTAGAAACCTCTCCAGACAGCCAGAATACATAGCTGAACTCCTTGTCCACTGGACTTGGTAACAACCCGTCATGAGCATTTGTGATTCAATCAGCCTTCTCCAGAAATTTCCACTGGAAGATGTCCACTCACCCAGTTTACAGAAAACTTACATGGTAAATATAACCCCCCAAGATTTTGTAAAACACTTTTGAAACCATTGTCTCTTTAATTTAACAGCATAAGAAATGTTCATATTTGTGCTCAAAAACAGTGCTGTATGCACTTCACTGTCTTCATTTTCTCACCACGGTCTGGGACAAAGCCCAGTGGAGTAACCCATGGTCTTTCCATGACCATGGAGATTTTTCAGCCTATCTTGCTTACTAGCCTCAGCTGGTCCTGCAGCTAAATCAGATCTTACTGTGGTACCTCTGTTCTTCATCTCTCCAGACACCGTTTCCTGGATCTTTTTAGACAAGTCTCCAAATTAGTAATTCACCCAAATTTTCTGTTTGGCAAATTTCCATTGCTCCAAACTCAAAATGCTTCCTTGAGATCCATCTGTATCAATCAACTTTGTCAGCTACCTTGTTCCCAACATCCTTCCACCTTAATAATCTTCTCATTAAGCATTAACTAATATTAACTACTTGTATTAAGGGAAAAATATGCTAAAACCTATTTTAGCAAATTGGTTTACTCATTCATACTGCCAAATAAAATATAGCAATTTTATACCTTCACTATATCTTTGAAAAGATGAAATTTTCCAACCAGTCATAGATACAAGTTTCTCAGTTAATGTTGATGGGAATTGGCTCAAACATTGAAAGATTACTGAAAGAATAAATCAAACTACTGAACAGATGATTTCTGCACAACAGTGCTGTTGTAGCCATGATGGTTTGTGGGTGTAAGACAGAAGATGATGATATTTGTAATTACTGTAATGAAAAAAATGTATATAGGAAATATTTATAGCCTGGGTGAAATACAAGCTATATTCATTAAGTTATAGGGCTCGTAGAATGACTTATGATTTATATGTGAATCATACATCTGGTTGAAATATCCAGAATTCACAACTGGATTATCTGCTGATTGTGAAACTCTGTTTTGCCTTGGATTGTGAAAAAAGAATACATTTAATTTTTCTTCAACGGAATGCCCCAAAGAGCTGAAAACAGGGAAAATTAATTGAATAAATATTTGCTTACATTAACACTAATCATATTGTAAAATACGTTTGTGTTGTTTTTTTTTTTTTTCTTCCAGTTTACTAGCTGGTGGATTTTTTTCCCTCTGCTTTTGTATCTCCTTGACTTTTGCAATCCAGGGATCCTGGAAAGTGAAGCGTGTTCTGTAGCTGTAAAACTGACATTTACAGTAGAGATTTGCTACATCTACTCCACTAAAAAAGAACTCCCCCACAAAAGAACAGAACATCTGAACAGCATCTTCAACACCTTGGCATATCTAGCATAACTGTAATCCAGTGCCAGACACTGAAAGAACTAATTACCCAGTACCTCAGTACTGAAAACCTGATTATAACAAGAAGATAAATGTAATGTACGCAGACATGATGTGATAACAACCTTCTACTTTGATAATGATGTAGATTTGAACTGCAATCTAGAAGTAGAGATCATGAGGGTTTTTCTTTGCCTTCCTCTGTGGAAAGTCTACCATACAGAAAAAAAACCAAGCTAATTTTTTCTTTTTTTGGTGACCTCTTTTCTTTCTGTTTCTATCTTCAGGATATGTTCTACAATATGGGAAGGAATTTGGATGAGAAAAATGTTTCTCTTTAAAAGAACTGAAATAAAAATATCTATTTTCTCTAAATCAAATATCTTTATCACTATACTGTATTATTTTTCTTATAATGTATGAGGAAGAAGATATGAAATACTGCACATACTGATAAGAAATGTTGCAATTTTAGGTTAATCACTGAAAAAATTATAGCTTGATAATGAAGTTCAGAATGAAAATACGGTATATAAAAATCGTTATGTGATATACATTTCAAATGCAGTTTTAATCAACTCCTTATGCAGGAGTGTGAAATCTAAGTAATAAAAATGACATAGTGCCTATAAGAGTTTTAAAGTGACATGAAGTTATATCCTAAAAAGAGGCCGAATAACCTCATAAATAGGGTTGATGGGCATGGGGTATCAACTTTCCCAGGAAATTGATTTGGGCTGACAATTGATGATACCAGCAATTTCCAAAACAGCTACTCCATGCTTGTCAGCAACACAAACTAATGCAAGTGTTAGTATAGGTGTCTCAAAACCATTTTTTGGTGGTATTATGAAAAGACTGATTGAGACCAGATAGCACAAACAAGATCATGAGTGTTGTATGAAAGAAAGAGGATTACTAATGATTATAGACAGAATGATAATTGTAAGGGCTTTTACTTATTTTTAATAAAGCTTACATATCGGGGCCAAATGTAACATTTCAAGTCAACAAGCCCCTCTCACACAAATAAGAAGTAAACCCCAGCATACCTACTCACTTAGCTAGAAATGTCAAGTAAAAAAGCAAGGGGCATTAAATAGATCATTTTATTACCACAACCGTAGGTAACACTAGGAGCTAGGCTGCTTTTACAACAAAGAAAAAGTCCAACAAATTTAACATGACAAAAGATAAATCAGTGCTCTTGAAAAGCTATTAAGCCATAAGTGTTAATTTCCCTTAGTTAAATCTTTGCTCCATCACCTTGTTATATATGAATCATTTCATAAAAGTGAAAAAATGGTGCTTTAGAAACATTAAAGTCACTGCTTTATGTCTTCCTGAATAGGTCAGGTTCTTAAACTTTCAGTAAAGGGTACCTAAATGCAGCTATCTTTGAAAAAGCTAAAAAAGGTGACACACATAGTGCAGTGGAGAGAATCCATGAAAAATCAAGAATACAGACATAACTCAAATAGATCTCATTGACTTTTAGAAACACTTTGAACAACAGCTGTAGCCACTAGGGTGCTGTAATGACATACCCCATTATAAAATGTAACACTAAGTAAATGTAGGAGTGGAAATCTAACAATTGGACGTTTAATGTCTGCAATTATGGCAAAAGAATAATGAACCTATTAGACAGAAGAACTGGCAATTACTCTAAGGCTTATTGCAATACAGCTGTGAGAAAAAGTAATACAGAAGCATGCTTAAAAATGGTTATTAAAGGGGAATAATGCATTCTGTTTACCTTGACAGAAGCAATTTTTCTTCTGAAATGAAATGGAGCTTTTTTGGCTATCAGACATGGGAGCTCAGATGTGATGGATCCTGATATCTAAAGGTAATGTATTTTGAGATATGCTTTTCTAGGTATAAATTATGTCTACACTAAGACTATAATGGCTAGATTTATCAGCCAACAGACAGAGGGAGATGTTTAAGAACATACATAAATGAAAAATAAATAGCATGCAAAAATTTAAGGTACTCTCTAAGCAGTCTAAGTAGCTACTCTTCATGAATGGAAATGTTAAAGGTTAGTCATCTCCTATCAAGACATATTAGATGCCAGACCCATTAGGCAGCTTACAAAATCCCCATGTTGAGATTTGGCTTGCTTAATTTTCAGCTGTACACTTCCCAGTGAGGGTATGAGTGAATGGAAAGAAGTGTGGTACAGATGAAACAAGGAAGACTGTAGAAGAAAGCTTCAATTGCTTTGTATAGAAGTGTAATATTTGATTAGAACAGTACATGATTTTTTAAATTTCTGTTTCCTTTAGTAGCCAGAGCCAACCACTAGAAAGTCCATGAAAGTGTTAGTAAATGACACAGGATGTGTTTCTTGTCCACATAATTAACATCTGATGGAAATTCAGAGGATAGCCATGTCAACTTTGCCCAGGACAATGATTTAACTGGTGTCTGTGCATTAAGCATTGTGGAAAGTTAAACATTCCACACCAAGTCATGGCAGTGTACCTAAAACATGCATCTCAAGCCTGACTAATAACCAATCTCTGTTCATCAGCTTTCTACTTCAGTCAGTGTTTCACAAGGGATTTATTAAATACAGCCATACGTTGCAGCTTGTAGCTCTCAGCCATACATTCCCAAGAAAGAGCTCAGAACTTAAATACGGATCTAAATTTGGATGGCAGCGAGTGCCACCAAAGAAAAGGCCTCAGGGCCCATGTCATCATTTGGTGCAGACGGTTAGAAAAAAATGAAGACTTGCCCTTAAAAGGCAGTGAAAATAGCATCAACTAATTGAGCAATAACCTTAGAAGGCACAAAACACAGTGCCCTATGAATGGCTTTGTGACGCCATGAATCAAAGCTATCAAAAAGTTATTCACTAGCAAAATTCTCATCAAGGTCTTTGCCCTAAGCTTGCTTACATCACAGAAAAGAATATGTACAAAAATAGGTTTACTCTTGGCTTAAGCAAGTGAATAGCAATTTGTGTGTATTTGGTTCAGGTTCTGGGACTGGTTTTGGCTGCTTTATGCAGCTGTGGCTGCTCAAAGCATCTGGAAAACTGCTATAAAGGGCCATAAAAATGTTCCAGTTTCTCTAAATTATTCAGTAGGTCATTTACACCCAAGACCAGTACATGAATGTGGGTAAGGAAAAGTGGCTTTGATCAATGTCTATCAGTTTCCTGGTATGGGAATTGATTTTAAGAATGAAAGGGATGATGCTGAGATTTGCCTGACTTAAAGGTTTGTTTAAGAGCAACATGAAATGAAAATCAAGCTATTCATAATGTGTAGCAAATATCCACCTTGCACTGCGGTACTTTTTTGTTACATACTTTGGCTACTCTATGGAACTAACTCATTACTACACATATTCCCTGCATACTTTCCTCTGAAAGTGTCAGTTCCTGAAAATAAGTCCCCAGATCACTGTGAGAGCAGGAGGGCTATCAGTCTAGAAGAAACAGGCTTTTCAAGCTTAGGAGTGGGGACGATATAGGCTATGGAGAAGCACATGACAGAGAGAGAAGCAGAGAATACCATTAAGCAGTTCTGAGGTAAAGGTAACCTTGTATTACGTGTCCAGAGTCACAACTTTGTTACTTCTGAAATATAGGCTGTTTATTTATTCTTAAAATATATGAATATATATATTTTTACAGATGAATTGTGGGTGCTATAGTGTGTAAATACAGTATAATAATTCCCCTGAAAAAGATACTCTTTTTAAAGTATATCCTGAAGTAAGCGACACTTATACCATCACTCCTTAAGCATGCCTGCCAGACAAAATGACATGATACTATAAATTATGTCTCTTTTCCCGCCTATACTTCCTCCTTTTTTCCCTCATCTTTGCCCAAGACACTGCTGTAGAGGTTTTTAGACCACACTTACACTAGCAGTGTATTGCATCAACATGCAAATTATACCTTTCAGTGTGCGAGTGGCTGGTTTTTC
>NW_010110613.1:37599-95586 GCF_000699245.1 Pterocles gutturalis
CCTCACAGGAAAGGTTTTCCAACCCTCTGACCATTTTTGTGACCCTTCTCTGAACCCACTCCAGCAGGTCCATGTCCGTCTCGTGCTGAGGACTCCAGAGCTGGATGCAGTGCTGCAGGTGGGGTCTCATGAGAGCAGAGTAGAGGGGGAGAATCACCTCCCTTGACCTGCTGCTAATGCTTCTTTTGATGCAGCCCAGGACATGATTGGCTTTCTGGGCTGCAAGCGCACACTGCCAGCTCGTATTAATCTTCTCATCCACCAGTACCCCCAAGGCCTTCTCCTCAGGGCTGCTCTCAAGCCGTTCTCCACCCAGCTTGTACTTGTGCTTGGGATTGCCCTGACCCATATGCAGGACCTTGCACTGGCCTTGTTGAACTTCATGATGTTCACATGGGCCCACCTCTCAAGCCTGTCAAGATGCCTCTGGATGGCATCCCTTCCTGCCAGTATGTCAACCCCACCACACAGCTTGGTGTTGGCATACTTGGTGTGGGTGCATTCAATCCCACTGTCCATGTCTCCAACAAAGATGTTAAACGGCACTGTTCCCAACACTGACCCCTGCAGAATGCCATTCTCTTTAGACTGCAATGTGTCAGTGGTGTCTCTGTCTTGAAAAGTAGTATTTTCACACATTCAACCCAAGCATGACTAAGAATGCAGCTTTAAAGGCATAGCCTGTTTGATTAGTGTTGATGCATGCATGAGAAATGAGTAACAAGCAGAAAATCCAAGAAGGTGAGTATGAAGGAAAGTGGAAAAAAACCATGCCATGAAAAATTGCCATTAAAGCAGGGTGTTATCCTCAGTTGTCATCTGCTGAGAATATATTTGTTCACCAAGTAATAAATAAACATATCCTCAGGTTCTCTGCTTTGAAATGATGCTTCAGAAGAGCACATTGGTACTATAATCAAGTTTAGGCTATCATTTGGTTTATGGCAAATAGATGATATTAGTTAATTACCTCTGGCAGGAATGATTCATTGCAGAAGGAGAAGCACTATTTTGAAGACCTCCCTTCAAACTTCTCAGCTCTCCAGAGATGAAGCATATTACATGAGACTAGAGAAGAATAGAGACTGTCTTTGAAGAGGCATTAACATGCAGTGCCATCTTTGAAATGTTTTAATTGCTGGTATTCGGCATGTGTATGAGTAAGACTGTCTGTTTATATAAAATTTCTCTTTCTTGTTAACTTCCTTGTTCCTGAGAAATTGCTGAGTGGAGTCTGTGCTTTTTCTCTACAAGCTGTACATACTCATCTGGTTGCCCCTGTACTCAGCCTCCTTCAGAGAGAAAGCCCTTGCTCTTATACTTTCTGAAAGTTCTTATAGTATGTGCGCTTTTTGCAGCACGGTTATCTTTCAAATATTACAGAAAGACACAAAAAATATAGGTACTATACAGAAGGATAAAGCCAGAACGGTTAGTTTTGAATCTTCTTGAATGTGGTGATATAATTGATTTCCTGAATTCTAAAAATTGCCATTTAGCTAATCAATACACTACGGACAGACACTCAGGACGATTACCCTATAAAGCTACCTTTTTTACTTTATTTTTTTTAATTCTCATGCTACATCAGACCTTTACAAATGACCTGTACATTGTCCTTGTTCATTTAGCTCCATCTGCCTGCTTCAAATACGGTTTTATTATGTGGTAGACTGTCTATGACTGTCTTCTTTCTACAGTAACCTTTTAAAGTAAATACGTTAGCAGAGTATGAGAGCTTGCTAACCAAGGATTTGCCCTGTTTCCCCAAGAGGTTCCTCTGAAAGCAAAATTCTCTTTTCATAAAAAAATTGCAGAAATTCTGCTTACCATGTCAGGGCCTGACAACTCCGTGCAGTGAAATACAGGACAGGTCTCCATATTAGTGTCAATCCAAGGCTGGCAGCAGCATCATACAGACACAGCATTTTGGATCTGGAAGCAGAATAGTGTTGATCAAGTGGCCCTGTGACCAAGCTAAAAACTCCTGCTGTGATACTGAGGGGATGAGATGTTTTGTATCCAAGCTGTTTTGTGTACACCTATGTAGATGTTTCTAAGTTGTAAGACAGAAACTCTGCAATGTAAGATACATCCGTCAACATGGCTAAAAAGGAATCCAAAGGCCTGTCTGTGAAGACCACAGTGCATCATGAAGAAATGCTTTAAATGGGCTAAGTGGAATATCCACAGCGTTCTTACCATTAACTACTCAGTAAGATGCGTGGGAAACACGAGCTCAGACGGCACTGACTGTGTGACAGACACTCTGAGGTCTGGTCCATAAGAAGTTAAACATTCCCCGACACCAGACTATGGCATCAAATTCCTAACTGGAATAAGTTATAAACCCCTGCATTCTGACTACTTAGGGGAAATATAAATAATTAACTCACATATTTTTAATTATTGGGGTTTTTTGCAGGCAGGTAACTCTTTATGTGCTGTTACACTTATTGAGAGTACAACTGGGCTGTATTATTTATAAGACAGGAGCATTACTTGCTTAGCTTTGGGAAATATTCTATGCTTTAGAACTGGACTGGAATCTTTATAGTTAGCACCGAGATACTGTTGTTTAAAAGAAAAAACAAATCATGCCTCCCAAAGACTCACAAACTTGCAGTACACCTGCAAACATCAGAAAATGTTTAGAAAGTTTGGGTAAACTCAAATTTCATGAGAATTTTTCATCCCTAATTTGCATGAATGAGTCATGTAATTGTCAGTGAGTGATGAAATAGAGAAGCAGGTGGTAATGTCTGGCACTGGGTTATGAGTGGAGCATTCTGAGGCAGGATATGTTTCAGTCTGTAGGACAGTGGGAAATGTGACAGACCAGGTTCTTTGCTTACTGGACAAGCAGAATATATCTGAAAAAGCAGTTTAACAGGCTAGGAAGATAAATGTTCTGGCTATGTTAGAAAGTCTGTTATAAGAAAAGAAAGATGAATCTCGGATGACAGATGTGAAAATATTGCAGGCTCAAAAAATACAAAGCACTCTGAAGGCTCCTATTATAACTAGCTCATCCAAAGATAAGAGAATAAGGAAGATCAGAGAGATACATTTGCATTGAGAAAAAAAAACTCACACTCTTTTTATACTGCACAATGGCCTCATTAAAAAAAACCCCAAACCACCTTGTTATAAAATTGAGATCCACTGTCTGTGTTCTTCCACTCTAGCACAGGCTGTCATATTGCATGA
The DNA here is from genome assembly GCF_000699245.1 of Pterocles gutturalis. Lineage (NCBI taxonomy): Eukaryota > Metazoa > Chordata > Aves > Pterocliformes > Pteroclidae > Pterocles > Pterocles gutturalis. The sequence continues at coordinate 40,810 of NW_010110613.1, forward strand.
CATTTGCATATTCCAATCGAATTTATACTGCTTGCAGATTTTCTAAGCAGCATTATACCACAAAAAGTAATGTACTAAATATCCAGTAATACAGCATCCTTTGGACTGAAGGCAAGAAAGGGAAAGAAAAATAGGTATATATTCTTCCAAAATATTGTTTTGGAAACTGTGAGGACTACGTAACTATGCTGTACTTCTGGAACATTTCTAACCACTATTTTTTGCATGCTACTATTTTGGCTGCTAAAAGAACAAAAAAAGAAGCTGACCAATGAAATGGAAGTTCAGTTTCTCCAGTTCAGCTCAGTATTGGTTCAGAAATTACCAGTAGCATGGTAATTGGACATGGATACACATATGATGTAGCTGTAAATCCTGGGAAAGCACTGCACAGTATTAACAGCGTAAAATTCTCCACTTGTCATAAACCAAGTGATCCTGTAGGCTTGTTGACAGCCACACCATGTTTCAGATTACAGTGAACTAGTTCTCTTAATTGCTGAGTCACTAATGCAGACTAATGAAGTTTAGTAGAAGCACTGCTAACTGCAAAGAACATCCAGGAGTACTCTGACACTGAGATCGGCATTTCTGACTTGTCCGTTTTGAAGGATGATAACTCTGTACTGAAAGCTAAAGTCAAATGTTTTGTCATTGGCTTGTTGCATTACAAGCTCCATTTAGGACTAAACCATCCATACTGTGCCATGAGATAGAAACTACGTAAACCACGACAAACTTGGGAGTCATGGGATCTCAACTGCATATGTCTTCCTCACTGAAATACAGTTTCCAAGTAGTAAAATCTTTGAAGGGACTCTGGAAAGAAACCTCCATGGGAAAGAAGTGAAATTCTCCAGTAGTTTGCTCTGAAAGCTGCAGTTTGTCTCCCTGAACACTCAGTATGAGGAGCTGTCTGAAAAGTGAAAGCCATTTCATTGCAACTGGAAAGCAGAACTAGCTGGAAGAAGAAAAGGCAGGTATCTACTTGAACCAAGGGTGCTAAGCAGAGTAAGAATTAAAAGTGAAGCAAGATCTATCAAGGAGAATTCTCTTGTTTTCAGGTTATCAGTGCCCTAAGTTTTTTGAGAGAAAATGTCCCTACAAATAAGAAATGCTTTGCCCTTTGGCATTATTGCCTCAGTACCAACCCATGAACATACTGAAGTTGCCAGGCTCTCTGGTTCTGTCATGTCTTCCAGTGCATTAGCAGATCTGTGCAAAGCAAATTAATTAAGTCCTGTTCTTTGCTTTGTATGTTCTTATGTCTGTTAGTGAACAGGTTAAAAAGCCAATTTATATCCAACAATGAACAGCCTAACAAATCTAGCATTTGTGAAATGTCAAGTAAATTTTTGTTCTCACAGAATCCAGAGCTTATTTCTAGACACTGTAATCCCTCCAGGCTTGGAAAATAAGTAGGATCACAACAGCAATAGGCTGTAGGGTAATAGAAAACCCACATTCCCATGGTGGTTATAAATCTCCAGTACCATGCCTGCCAACATAAGTAGCATTCTTCTGCTACTGTTTGCTTAATTTATGCATCTAAGAAACATAAGCCTGACCTACAAAATAGCCTGGATAGAATGACAATTCACACAAAACACCAAATTACCAACCATCAGTGTTCAGTTGTCTGCTCTGATCCTTTATTTCTGCTTTCTTCATGGATAGACTTCTGTGGCCAACACACATAAGTAAAAGCTGTTGTAACTGTATCTGCGGGAAGAGCAGCACCTGGCAAATAAAACATTCCTTGAGAAAAGAGGGTTGTAAAATTGCATGCAGGTCTGTAGATTTCTCCTCTTCACAACTGCTGGGAATTGGTTCTCTTTGGCTAAATTAATTTCTTACTGACAATCAATTATGATACTTGTTGCTGGTTTATATTGCATTTTGCAGATTTCCAGTTTTGTGCCATTGAGATGTAAACTTCCTGACCTTCAATACATTAAGCTAATGTACTCCCACATTAATGCAATCAGATGATCACAGCACTTCCCACCATCTGCGATTTACTTTTACAGTGATTGGTGCAGAAGCCATCATGTTCCAGTTGTGTTTCCACTATAATAACAATCTCCTTGCTATGCAGTTTTGAGGTCATTATTACAGTGCAGTCACAATTTCCACAAAAAAAGCTGGTGGTTATGAGAAAATTTAACTTGCTGAATACAAAAGGAAAGTCAGCTTTTATGGGAAATGTAAATTTGACACATTAGGGAGAGGGGGTCTCTTTTATTATACAAGCAAATACAGTAAGGACAAACAGACCAGCTTTGGGTGTGCAAGGCCTTCTTCAAACAAGGGTTTTTTTCCCCCTCAACAATTATAATAGCTATTGGAATAATGTATATGACTTTTTTTTTTGTGAAAACCTTGCCTTATCTGTATTCTTAGACCACCATAGCAACAACATTTTTTCACTATATATTTATACAAAACTGAAACCCTAGGGATCTCAAAATTATTTGTATTTTTTCTGTATGTTGTAGTGTTTATGCACCTTTAAACCATAAACAGTTCCTGCATGGAGACATGGCTGTGCAACACTGAAATTGCATCACAAATATTTGATACAGGAAATTAAGAGGTTTCCCTTAGAACTAGCAGAAGTTAGAACGTAATGATAACAAGAACTGAAAACTCCGTATTTTTCCAAAACTATGCATGAGGTCACGTAGGAGAGGAAATCCTAAAGAGCCACCACTGCATGTCAGCAGCTTGTTCAGTAGAGTCACTGAATCAAGTACGAGCTGCAAGAGAATTTAGGCACCTAGACTTGGCGCAGAGACGTGGGCTCCCTCCAGTAATGGAGGTGACAGAGCCATACAAACAGGAAATGCATAATAAATCTCCATACTTTTAAAAACTCATAAGCTTATCTTACAAGCTGGTTACATGAAATATTCTCTTTGAAAATGTTATAGAAAAACTTGTACCAGCCACAGTCCATCAATTTTATGAAATTATATTTAATGAATGCAGCAGATTCCCATAGCATAGGAATAACTACAGAACCATCATGAATAATGAACATAATGAAAGAAATATACCTCCAAGCACAGAACAAACTGCTGACTGCATCATCAGATTAAAAAAAAGAGGGTGACTTAAACAGTTATTTGCAAATATCATTCTGTAAACAAATTTGAATATAAAAGCCACACAGAGTTTGTTATTCTTCAAATTTGTATAAAGGATTTGTCTCCTCTGAAATGACAATCCATTCAAAGTAGAAAGGCAAACATGCTGAAGGTGCCAGTTTGATTTAACACAAATATCAGGAAATGGGGCAGAATACAGCAGAGCATAAATTCCTACCAAAAGTTATCCTCAAGTGAGCGATCACCAGGGAGTAAAATGCTTTGTGCCTCCGCTTCACAGATATCAAGGAACAACAGTGCACTTATCACTAATCAGTACCATTGCCACTGTACTCCAGAAAATTGTATTTACAGAGGTTTATTGCTTCCTCTATTTTACTGTCCCCAAATATAAGACAGTCTTTGATCAAAAATGGCCCTCACCTTTCCCCAAGCAGAAATAAAAGACCACAAACAACCCCAAATCACTTGCCTCCCCATTTAGACAACAGGTTGAAAATAAAAAGAAATGGATTTTCCTTTGTTTTCCAGTGTGCTGCATAGCGTATTCAGGCCAGTATCACATATTGGAAGATTAGATAGCCGATGGCATGATCACCTGACAAAGATAACTCTAAAGCCTATATTTGCTACCCAGCTCAGGTTATCCCTCTTTAGCTGTGTTCACTCTGAGCCTAAGAACAGGAGGGCCTGAGAATGAACCTACCAGTGTTAATTCTTCTTGGCAAAAATGTACACTTCTCTATCATGTTGCTGCATTTGGCATATCTCTGCTGCCTGCACAGCTTCTCATTAAAGGGGAAAATGAACTCACAGCAAGGAGGAAGGAGAAACAAACATCCCAAATGGAATAACAGCTTTCAAAATACTTTACAGATTAGGGGAGAAGCAGCTTCCCCAGCAGAGACTGGGTGGGAGTAACCCCTAAACTCCATTCTGAAAGTTATCTGTGTAGCCCCACCTTAGTGTCAATATAAATAACCACCAGGGCAGGGCAGGTGAAAGGAATTTGGGTTTATCTCCTCCATATTCTGAAATAAACAGGAGCTGTGCTTCAGTGGGAATCTGGGATCAAGAAATTCCTTTCTGCTGCATTATAGCACCACAAATAACTAGTTTTCTTATGTAAAAAATGGTAAGCAAAGCAGAAAAGACTTATTCTAAAACTGTTGTATCTAACTGTACTTCTGTTCTCAAAGATAATTAGTAAAAATTTGGCAAAAGCAGAAAAGGTACACATGTCCTCCTGTACCTGGTATGAAGCTTAGACATCGAGAATACAGGATTTTATAGAGACTAGTTACATCCCAGTTCATGAGTCTCCTGAGTCAACTGATACCTGTATGTGCCCTAGTGCCAAAAGTACCCATACTCTGGAAAGCATAGTGCTACCTTCACAAAAGACAGAAATGTTTTCAGTTGGTTATAGGCATAGTAAGGAAAAAGAATCTAACTTTATTTATTTGAAAGCTCTGTCTTTATAGACAAGAAAGTATAAAGGAGAAGGTATGACCTTGGGTGACACCAAGAAAGAATGGAAAAAATTGTCAGAGAAGTTGAAGACTATAAAGAGGAAAGTAGGAGGCAAAGTACTCCTAAATGACTGATGAGGAAGTTAATCTGAATACAGAAATGTTGTTTACATTTGTAGGGTGACTAAGATATGTTTTAAGGGATCTCAGCATTAATCAGAGGCTTATTCATGCAAAGTAGTGGCATGTGTGGGGCCTAGTATCAGTATCTCTGCTTCTCCTTGGCTTTTTAAAAATGTTTCAGGAAGCCAATTAAAAAAACAATTATGAGCAATCTGGTTATGTCATTGCATTGCCTGGATGGTAAGTCTGTAAAATGATGCTTGGACTTTGTATAATTTGGGGCACAGATGTCTCCCGGAGGAACTCAAATGTATGTAGAAAAGATACATGGGTTTTTGTTTGGGTTCATTTGGAACGAAAAGGCACAGCCCTACTGCAAAGCATATCTGTGAAGCTGTGAAAAAAAAAAAAAAAAAAAACGTGGTTGTTGCCATCTGGCTTTTTCAAAATGATCCCTACAGAGATCTTTCTCAATCTATTTATACCATATCCATTGTCATCATATCTGACCATCCTGTGAGATGGCACTCTGGGCAAGAAACATATAGGATGATACTCTGAAAATTATGGAGATGGCTCTCAGTGAAAATCAGCATAGAAAGATTAATGAATTAAGTAGATAGTTTACACCAAATGAGAATCTGCCCGTGTGGCTGAATTGCCCATTGTCAAAAGATTTTAGAAACACACCTGTCATGGCTGTTCTTAGTGTGCTCATCCTGCCTCTGATACTGGGGATAAAGTAAAATGGCTTTTTGCTTTCCTCTTCTGATGAGCATTTCTACGTGTCTCATGCACACTAGTATTCATGGACCTTCTCTAAGTGTATTCACACACAAATACATATTATGTCAGAAGAGCTTATACATCCACCCATGACATTCTCTGTAAGAAGCAGAGCTAAGAGGAGGCTGAAGAGAGAACAATTAAATATAAATGTCTGTAAATCAAATACAACTACTATACAGCTAACAATGAAGGTAGGTAGGCAGTATTTGCTATTTCGTATCTAATATTCAGGGATACAAACAGAATATTGTGCTCCTCTGAAAGCTCTTACATTTGTAGCTTTTGCCTGTGTATCTCCAGCTGCTCTTCCCCTTCATACAGCTGTCTCTCCCTTTTAAGGCAATAAACCCCCTGTCAAGCCCCTACCAAGGCTCACTTTCTGATTAAAAGCATTGTGAGCATCCACTCAAGGAACAGGGACAGTACCATGTGGTTTAGGCATCCATTCACACCATTCAAATGTTAAATATTCACAGTAAAAAGTCTATGAGGAAGCCACAGGAAAATGTGTTAACAATATATTAGCAACAAATGTACTAACAAAAGATACCTGATTTGAGGAAAGAAGCTGGTTTCAACAACAAAAAGGGGCCCAGTTTCTCCTTTCCTAATTTCATATCCCACTCCAATGATGAAATGGTGCAAAATATTTGACCAGCCAAGGGGAAAACCCACATGAACTCCATTGAGTTTCTCGGTACAACAGAAGAAATGCTGTAAACATTAAGTGTTTATGAGTATTGTTCTATCAGTCTTTGTAAACTGTACCACTATGACTTTCAAAAAAAGCCTCAACCTAACCTCAAGAAAACCCTTGGAATAATCCTTAAAACTAAAAAGGATTCTGAAATTTTTTTCTTTCTTGACAAATCCAGTCTAACCCTAGGCAGGGGGCACACACACGTGCATTATTCACACACAGGATACTTCTCCAGATCCTACCACCCCAAAAAGGGTCTCTCAGCTTTTAACTATTTAATGATTTCTGGAAGCTTTCAAAATTGTTTTCTGTCTAATATCACAGATCTAGCATTACTGCTACTTAGTTACATGAAGATAGCACAATAATTGCTAGGTGTTCAAACATGAAGGAGCACCTACAGCAATACAACACTGAATGGCTTCATTCTGCTCCTGTTTAACTCAACAGAGAGCAATAAAGGGTAGTTCAGTGCCGGCTTCAGTTTCCACAACGTGCCTTGACCCCTGGTAACTGCTGGCCCAGCACCACTGCTAGTTGTTTTGGCAAACACTGCCATCAATATCCTTGCTAAGATACAGGAACTTGCACTGGGGTGAAGGACTGGTGGGAACGCAAACACCCTATCGTCGTATTCTCACTGGACCCTTCCTGGGCTCCACCTCACAGCAAATGGCCTGATTCCGATGCAGGACTTAGTGTAATAGGGTAGGAGATCTAAATGAAAATCAGCCATAAGATTTTCTCCTAGTGGTAAATCCACTCAAACTTATTTGAAGTAGGAGGTATTCCTAATTCAGCCACTAGGATTTTCACCCTAACCACATGCCAATTTAAACAAAAACCAAACAAAAAACCAGCCTAGTTCAGGGAGTATGAAATAAGATAACAGTGATAGCTGATAAAGGTGAGCACCAGGTTAGTGTTAAAATCTTCATAGGAACTACTCTTGGAAACTGTGCAATGTGAATACTTATCTGAGCCTGAACACATACTACACAGCAAGTCCCTAGTATGTTCTTTTTTTCCTTCAGCATATTGCTATAAATAATTCCTCTGAGAAGCCTGGTAGCTGATTACTCCCTTTCAGCCACCTCTTAGAAGAGCTGCTTCTACTTTCCACTCGTTAGGGATCACTTTTATATCTTTTCTTCTAATCACATCTAGCTCCTTTGCTGGAGCTTGATTTTTCTTTATGAATTTTTTCTTCAAGAGAAGTATCATTTTTACAACTACAACCTTTTGTTCCTTTCTCTTCAAGTCACACAACTATCATTCTATAGCTCCCTCTAAAAACCCTCCTATTTTATATCATTACTCAAGATCAAAATAGCAGAGAATGTCTTTCTTACTGTAGTTTTTTTAGAGTGTTTGTGGTAACTATATAATAAGAAAAGGCTTCGCACTATACTTCTCTTGTGTCCTATTTGGATATTACTTGTATTTAGATCTTGACATAACAAGAGCTTGAAATTAAATTTCATGAATATTCATTGTAAAAAGAGGACACATTTGAAGTTATAATATTTAGATCCTATTAAGGTGCAATCGACCAACTTGCAGACAGCAGAGTAGAGGCTCAGGAAGAAATTACCTAAGATCCCTGTAGGACTCAACATTCAGGGTCAAATCCTCTGTTTCGCTTCAAGGGAGCAATGCTGATGTACTCCCACACGCAATCTGGCCTTGTTCTCTGCAGTGCTATTGCACCCAATACTTTTTTTTTTTAACATGTTTGCCTTTGTTTGATTCAAAGATTTTTTTATATATATATTCAAGCAACTTCTCTTTATTTGAAAAAAAGTCTTCTGTGTTTAAAAGCTCTAACATGCAACCAATGAACTCTGTGTCAGCCTCATGGCTTGATAATTTTTGATTCAGTCTCCATATGCAAACTCAAAGACCTTCAATATCCATTTCCTTTCTGATGCATCATATTCCCTGGAAACTCTTCCAGAAATGAATGAGCGAAAATTTCACTGTGTTAGGGGTAAAATATTATATTATGTAATATTGAATTTTAGTCACATATCAGAGATTTTCATCTGGAGATATTACGGCATCCAAAATGTAATATTCCAACTTCTGTATTCAAGCATCAAGTATTTAACTGCCAAACAAATGCTCTGTCAGCTGGACCTCTCGGGAACTCCAGTGATATCTGGAGCTCATCAGAAAATTCGTTGAATTTTTTTTCCTGGCAATTTCTTAGGGAAGTATCTCAAGCTGGACTGTGCCTATGTAAAAGCAGCAGTCCAAGTGTAACGCAGTGCTTGCATCCCACATGCCTAGGTAAAACATCTTCACAGTTTTATTGTCCAACATTGTGCAGTAACAGATATGAATGGCAGGCAAACCCCTGAAATTAATGAGATTCTTTCATGCATGTGTCTACCGGGAGTCTTCATTAACATTAAAGGTGAACCTCTGAAGAGATGGCTAGACATTTTGCATGGCACTCCTCCTGGCCCTTTACTTATGATATTTTATTAGCATCGACACTGAGATATTACTTACGTAATAAGAGTTTATGACAGCACAAGTGCTTGCATGAGAGGACTGCACTTCATTAGAACATATTTTCTGACATCGTGTATTCTTCGTTAACTTTTAAACATTTTACTAATTAGATTTCACTTTGTGAAATGGACACTAAGTAGGATGGCTTTTATCCTGGTTCCTACTCAGTGAAAAATTATGGGATTGTGGGCAGCAAATGTTAATTGAATATACAGCAGTAGCTGAGTTCTGCTGCTGCCCTTCTCTTCCTGCTGCCCTTTTTGAGACTGAAGGCTGCCATTATTGCTTCATTCCTTTGACCTCATAAGGGCAGCAGAGAAAGGTCAGGCTGCTCTTTTCTTTCCTCTCCCCCAGATCAGCTGGCAGTCTAGACCTCTCCAAATCTCTTCCCATAGTTTTCTATAACACAACATTTCCCTGCACACTTCTATTCTTACCTCTGATTTATTGTTCTAGTACCAATACATAAAAAATTAGGCACCTCCAGCTCTCCAGGCACCTACATAACCTCTTAAAAACCAAACGACTATGACTTGCCATATGATCAGATAGGAGCAAGAAAGACATCTAAAGCAAAATGTGATACAGCCCTCCAACAGTTTCACCAAAATCCTCTTGCTGCCTCCTCTAGTCCATCTATCTGTGACCAAAGGGGAAACGAAAAATCTGCCTCACAACAGGTCCTGAAAGTTAACAAAGTTGTCCAAAAGTTAACAAAGTTGTCCATAGGAATGGTGAGTCACTGCCTTTGCCTTCTCATTTATTTTTTTTTTTAACCCCGATGTCCCAATCTAATCAAAGCTTATGTGATCACAGACACTGCTCCTTCATAAGTCTGTCTGCCTCTGCCTAGTAGCTTTGGGTTTCACTGGACAGTTTAAAACTTATTTCACAGAAAAACAAGTCTCAAATATAAGCATGAGTTTCATAAAGCTCAGCAGCCAGCTAATAGGACAGAGCCCCTACTAACACTTTGAATGAAGGAAAGGCAGGAGCGGTTTTAATTGTCTCTCTTTTGTTCAGTTTGCCCAGAGGCTGGGAGAAACTAGTGAACAGGTGAGCCAGTACAGGTGTTATTAACTGGACCAGAAGTCTACACATAACTTTAAACCAGCCAAAGTGTGTTTTCTTTCGACCACCAGACAGGGCAGAGGTTGGTAGAGAATATGCAAAGGAGCTCTGAAGCCGCCTTAACTTCAGAAGTTACTGCAGTAGAAAGTGCATCTGGGGACACAAGAAAGAGAAAGGGGTTAGTGTGGAAAAAACAGAGGACATAGAGATATCACAGAATATGAGGATTTTTAAGGGACATGGGGGAACCTGGAGCTAAAGTAATAGAGAAATGCAGACTACTAAGGACAAACCTATTGCTAACCAGACTCCATTACTCCCAGAACTAGTAATAAGGATATGGCTTATGTCCCTTCACTGGCAAGAAGTACAGCAACCATACCAGATAGAGCTTCTTCTAAGGACTCACTCAGATTACTTAGCTTTCTAGATCAAAGTCAACATCCTCAAATGAATCTGGAAGACAATGGCATGAATGGCCTTACGGGGTAACAAGACACTTCAGCTTTTATTGGTATCAGTGAAATGAGATCAATAAATGTAGTCACATAACCTTCAAAAGCTCAGGCAAGTCTAGTTAATTCATTATAAATGAGTGTATCAGCACTTGCTCTGCACAGGTGTCAACAGTTTTAGGTTGAGAAAATATACAGAATTTACTGGTAAAATTTTTACTGTGCTATCTTTCCAAATAGCCTGACTACAGTATTCACGCTGTTCCCCAAAGGCACAGGGCTTCCACAGGACGCTTGCCGAGGCCTAATAAAGTCATTTGTAAAACTGTCCATAGAAATGTTTGCATATGGCATCAGGCTGATCCTGGACAGCAATGGCAATGTCCTGATTAACTCAAACATTTTCTTATTAAGAGATTTTAGTACTCTCATTAATGTTAATAGCATGAGAGCAATATCTTGTTAAGAGGAAATGCAGCAGCGGAAGGAAGAATGCTCCAGAGAGGAAGATTTCCATGGAGCTTAAACATCCTTGGCACAGGATACAAACGAGAGTAACTTCTGTGTCTCAGGAAAGTTACCTTGTTTTGCCCACAGAAGAAACATGGCTGACTCTGAGTTCAATTAAATATTGCCCCCAGGCTTGAATCCTATAGCCAACGAGTTTGATGATATTACAAGCTATGCATGTACTGGTTTTGTATAACTTGGATGCAGGTACCACTGCTTTGGAAAGTCCAAAGCAAACATGCTGTATGGAGTTCTCAAGTATCTGAATACAATTTGCAAACTTGTTCAATAGAAATGGATAAATCTGGAATAAAATTCAGGAAAAGTTATAGCTGCTTACTTGTTCATCTCCCAGTTCACATGCATTTTCAGGCAAAATAATATTGAGTTAAATTACGCAAGTAAATTTGGTTCACCAAAGTAAGAAGACAAGCTTAATCTATTGTGAAACATCTTTTTGTTTCCAGTTTTAAAACTTTGATATTGGGGGAAAAAAAGCATATTCAGCAATTCATACTGGGGTCTGATGCCATCTATTCTAATGGCTCTTGTGCTCATACTGGTAATGCTGCTATGAGACGTGACTGTAGGCATACTCAAAGGTGTGGCATGGGAAGAATTAAACTACTTCTTTCATGTCTTCATAGCTTTTATCTAGTTAGTATGTAGACTGATCAGAGGAAGTCAGTTAAAATACGTGGTGACTTGTCATACTTGGGCCTTCAACTGTTTGAAATAGTAGATTATTTTCATATAGTTCCTGCTATTCAATTATGTTTTTTTGGTTTGTGATGCATACGGTCACCATATTCATAAATTCAAGATTTCCCAGTGGAAAAGTTTTAAAGATAGGACTTCTATTACTTTCATGCCTTATCAAAATGAAGGCAAGCGACGCATGTTTTCAGCAACAAATACCCTGGGAAATATACTAAGGGCTCAATTCTGCCGTTCTCAGAAATGTTAGGATTTACTGCTTCCGATAGAATGGTTAAGGCAGTATACTAAGCCCAGATCTGTTCTGCGTTCCAGGCAGAAAACCATTTTGAGGGAAAATAACAGGGAAGCTATCAAATTCCAGACCAAAAGCGTAATACATCTGTCAAAAAAATTCCTCAAAAGAATGGATGTTAGTTTCTTTGGTTTACATGTTATCAACTTTATCAACCACTTTTGTGACCAAAGAGGAAAAAACCCCTATAACCAGGGCTAAAAACTCTCTTCCCAAGCAATAAAAGAACCTCTTCCCAGTCAGGAGGAACGGACAGTTTTGCAGCATCTGTGTATCCAAGCCTGTTACACAGCCCGTCAGCACTAAGTGCAGACACTCAAAATGGTTGCACGCCTTCTCTGTGAAACAACTGACCTTCGTGCCTGCTTGCATGCTTTTGCCCCTGACAAATCTTTCACATTTCATATGAAGTAAAAGGAAATTTATGCAGGAAATCCACCTGGGTTTGCCCCATGCATTTGACTGAAACATTTCTTGATATGGAGATGTACAGTGATGTAACATCACTGAGGCCCAGGCACTTTTGAAATGTGAGTGCAAATCACAGGCTTCTTAGCTTGCTAGATGCAGTCAAAACAGTATCTAAGATTTCAAGCCTTACAAAATTTAAGGGCAAGGTATACCAAAATACAGATTCAAGCTTTGTCCAGTACGTCCACCTCTATTAATACTGTGTGGGAACATTCCCACAGGACAAGGAGCGTGTCAAAGATAGGCCAGCATTGCTTATGCATCATTGCCCAGAGGAGGATAACAACACAGCTTTTACATTTCAAATCTTTTGCTTAACATCAAAGTTATTTCCAGAGACCCCTGTGAGAATCAAGGCATCAATGCTATTGGTGCTGAACAGACAGTTGGTGTATATGTATAGTCTGATTGTGGCCTGAAGACTTTTCCCTTCCCAGACAAGATATATGTAGCCAGCTCTGACAGTAACATTTCATGCAATTCTTTTTTGATTAGAAATGTGCTCAGAAAACAGTCCATTAAAACTGAATGAAAGGTCAAGTCTCCATTTGGGTAATTATGTTGTTTTCAGGAGTGATCAGAGAGAACTATGGCAACATATTGTGGATTAGTATCTGCCACCATATGGCACTTCAAAATGACAAACAGAAACAATGCATACGCTTTGTTAAAGAAGCAAATTGTAATCAATTTTAAAAACTGTTCTACAAAATCAACCCCTGGTATTAAATACAGGAAACCTGTGGGATATTTTGTTGTGTGCATTGCTGTTCAAGTTCAGAAATATCTGAGACCATCAAGTCTTGGGCTATTCTTTTTTTACTTCTGATTATTTTAGACTTTTTCATTTGTGCTATCTAAGAAATCTTTAAGGTATCTCTAGCCCTAAGGAAACATTTGAATTCTTAAATACATGCTTAAAAGGCAAAGCAAAAACACACACCCAAGTACAAAGGCTGGGTACTTAGTCCTATTAAAATCAACAGAAAAAAAAATTCCTAGAAATTTAAATGGAACAGAGTTTTCATATCAGGCCTGCTGGCAGAAAAAAAAAAAAAATAACACAAATTGTTCCTCCTTGCTTCTGCTTCCCCTTTCTGCAAATCATGAGACGGGCTTAAAAATTATAGAAAAGAAACAAGGAGTTTTTCCCTTACCTTTCTCTCCTTTTGAGAACAAGGAACAGAGGTTTCATATCAGGCCTGCTGTCAGAAAAAAAAAAAAAAATAACACAAATTGTTCTTCCTTGCTTCTGCTTCCCCTTTCTGCAAATCATGAGACGGGCTTAAAAATTATAGAAAAGAAAAAAGGAGTTTTTCCCTTACCTTTCTCTCCTTTCAAACTGCTGAAACATGCACAGATCGGTACTGACATTTTTCTGCAAGATGTGGGTTTTTTTCTTTTTAAAGAGAGTTCTGATATGAACCAGGTCTTTAGCAAAAATCACAAAATCTTGTGAGATATGATGTGTTCACGAGATCAGAGCAGTGTGCAATCGTGGGCCTTGACGGGCCTGGAGAGTGCCCACCTGGAAACAGTTTCTGCTGGCGGGAGATGTTGAGCAGAGATGGCAGTGCTTTGGGACAGAAGTCTGAAGAGTGAGTTTTACAAGGGTGCCATGTCCCCAGCACCATCCTTCCCAGCTGTGTCCAGGCCAGGAAAGCTCTCCCAGGGCAACAGAGCAGCCCTGCGCCTGCAGCCACTCCACACAGAGCTCTGGGGTGGAAACGGCTGGCTAGAAGCTAGAACTCTCCAGAACAACCCGTACTGCCCCATGGGCTGTAAACACACCCATGTGTGGGCACCACTCGGACCATGTCAGCTGCCAGAGCTGCCGCTGCCCTCAACCATCACACCCTCCATCTTGTCAGTCCTCTGCCCAGGCACTTGTCTCCCCCTTCAGGACCACTTCCTCCAATGAGAGGCTGGTGACAGACAGCCAATGGCTTGCCTCTCTTGAAGAGTGACACTCCTCTTCTCCAATGAAAGCCCCGCTCCCTGTCAGGCAGGGAATGTCCCGCCCCAAAGCCGTCTGGCGGGGTGAGCGGAGGCGGCCGCCTCACACCTCAGCCTTCTGTCGGGACTGCGCCTCCCTGCCTCAGGCTTCACCTCCCAGACTGGGATGAAGTAACCGAGACAGACAGAAACTTCCCCCAAACAAAACAGAGCCGTTTTGATCAAAAACCTACAGAAACAAATGGTGTGAACAATGGCGCGGAAGTCATGCAGTCTCTCTCCCACCTTATCATTCCAATTATATTCCCCTAATCTACAAAACTGAAAGGTAATGAGCAGTATTTCCTTAAACCACATTAAATAATACTGTCAAAATGCAAATTTATTCATTAAGTATAAATGAGTGTGTTAAATATTCATGAATTGTTGCTTGCAGTATATAATTAATCCCATGGTCTGTGTGTCCAAAAGCATTTAGAAGATAAAGAGTTGGGAAAACGCTGGTATAGAATGATAACATTTAAAGCATGTTTTTAAAAGCAAAGGTCGCCAGCCCTCTGGATCCTAAACTATTACCAGTGCTTATAATTCATTGTAATACCTCTTCAGCATGTACACATGCTTTCATGATTCATGGTTTGTATCCTCAACCCTTACTGTCTAATAATCTATTCAAGGAAAGAAATACTTGAGAGCGGAAGGTGCCATTAAATTATCCTATTCACTACTGTTGCACTCAAATTAATACAGCACTCTCCACATTTTAAAATTCCCAAGGATCGCAAAGCTGCCCTTGAAAAATTATGCAGTTTGACTCCCTGTCTTTCCTTTTTCTGAAAAAAGTGCATTCTGTCACTTACTTGAACTGTCACTGGGGCTGGTTGCCATTTCAAGTCTCATGAAAGATAAAAGAAAGGCTTCAGCACCAGAAAGACTGGCCTCTTTTTTTTCTGTGCTTTATAGCCATTTGCAGATATGAAATACAAACCCCAAGTCCTGTACTAAGCTTTAAGTAGGTGCTCACACTGATGGCAATAAGTACGGCAAATAAAGCTCTGGGATGTTATGGCTCAGTGTCTTTGGCTTAAATATTCACTCTTTTCTCTGCCTTTCTTAAATTCCTGATGCTTCTTTCCATGTAATTGAAACCACTTTCAGAAACTCTTTGTCAGTCTGCTTCATACTTTTTGGGGAAGAATCTTTGAGGTAGTGATGAAAAGAACTGTTATTTTCAAGATAGCATGAAGAAATAACAAAAAATAAAATAATTATAGCTTTCATAGTAATTCTCTCCACAGTCATTTGATGATCTCAAGTTGCTGACTATATACAGCTTTCAGTTAGTTGTGCAAGTGTAAACTTCCCAGTATCCCCTCCTTCCACAACACTTTCAGAAAAAAAAGTACATGGCAGTGACTTGATCTATGATGTTTTAGTGGATGAGATTTTTATCATGCCATTTTGTGTGTGTATGTGGATTAAACAACACGATACCAAAAGTGATTCACTTTAGTAACAACCTGTTGTTCATAGCATAGGCCACAGAAACTAAATATTTAAGAAGAGCTGGGAGGCTGTGCTCTGTCAATTTTTTTTTCCAGGTTTTTCCTTGCAAAAATGTAACAAGTGTTATGTTGTTTGTGTGCTGACATGTTTTGTTCATTCACACCCAGCAAGAGTACCTCTGCAATGGCATTTGCTTGTACTGTACCGTGTGGACATATCCTGCAAATTAGGTGCTGGAGGATTTTCAGTTTCTATACAGTACCCTCACGGGACACATTTACATAGCTCTCTTCCTGGTTCTGCAGAACTAATACATAGGACAAGGAAGCAATCAGACTTTTTTGCTAGGTGACATCACCATACATCAAGTGCCTTTCATCAGTCAAGTCACTAGATGATGAAGCAATGCAACTTGTAGTCCATCAGAAGAATCAACTGAACATCTTTTCTGAAGTGCTGACAAAAAAAAAGGCAATGTGAGACCAAATGGATTTGATTAAACTAATTTCAAGGCCTGAACAGTAACGCTTGATGAACTGTAAGCACTATAAGAATAGGTTGAAGGCAAAGCTGGCCACAGAATGCAGGATAATGTTTCATCGTATCTATTAAACAGGTGAGTAATCAAACCCCATGGCCAGGCAGCCGCAATCCAGACACAGCTGACACTCAGTTTACAAGACATTTGTGATAAGTGCTTTTGTTGTAATTAAAAAGCTGTGCAAGTCTAACCAGATGTCGTAACTGGTACCTTATCTCCTGTGCCAAGATAAGGACAGACCTCACCTGTCAAAGACAATTAATTTAGATAGGTCTCCCCTAGACAGGAGAAGAGTTAATCAGAAATTCTCTGATAGAATGTTTTGCTTTTTCTGGTAAAGAATGCTAGTTGGTTGTCATTTAAATCTCCCACAGAAAGATACAGAGTTTGACAAATCTTCTGACAAAATAAGCCAGTTATTAATCTGTTTCTTTTTCTGGCAGTTCCTCTGCTCGCTTTCCATACTGACTCAGAACCTAGACTCTGTAGTTCCCAAATTCTGCCGATCCAGAGAGGAGATGTGAGCTGCTAGCCCAGGGGCTGGGCTGCTCACAGAGCTCTGGTTTCTCTGTATAACAACAAAAAGATGTTTCAGAACAGCCTCTTTCCATTTGAAAACAGACAGCTTTCCCCCACCTCCCATTCGCCCAAATTTCAGAATCCTCCAGAGGCAGAAGTGTTTTTCAAAAAACAACAGTTAGTGATCATATACAGCTAAACCAACCTGGGGGAAAGGCTGGAGATGCAAAGATGTTTGGAAAGACTCTTTTGCAAAGGAAAAATAAATAACACTGCAGTGCTCCTGCGCAGCCTGGACTCCAGGTATGTCTTTAAGACTGAACAGATGTCCAGTGTCAGAGAGCAAGGATCATCACTGATTACACATTAAGCATCAGCGATTTGGCTTCACAGGGGGTTGTCTCACAGATCTGGGACAAGTTCAGGGAACCCTGAACATTGCTGAAGGATAAGAATTCCTGTATAATCTTTTAGGATATTTTCCTTGGCTGGTAAATGAAGGAAGACAGAAAAAAAGATTCTGAACATGGAACATCTATCTTTGGATGGAGGTGAAAGGATGGCACAATTTGGGTGGTCTCCTGCTCAGTACAAAGGCAAACAGCCTGCTAGGGAAGAGGCTGAAAATCAATGCTAAAAGAGGAACTGATTAAAAAAACCTAAACCAAATCAAACAAAAAACCAAATGAGTCCTCACTCAGCATGAAATCAGGATGGCAAAACCAAAATTAATCAAAGATGTAAAAGTAGTAGATTTTCTATAAACCAGTACTAAAGAGCTTGTGTGAAAAAGGAAAGGAATCAGAATTACCTATTTATAAATTCAGTATAGCTAGTATTACTGATAGTAGGTGGGAAGAACTGTATAACTGGAACATTAAAATCAATGCTTATAACCTATTTTGGAAAGATCAAGTAGAGAGAAGGGAAAGAAGAGCGGAACTTTATGGTAAAAAAGACAGAGTCTGTTTTCAGGGCAATGGCATCTCAGAAGCAAATGATCTTGAATGCAATACATCAATACTCTTAACAGATAAAACACTAGATGGGATAGTAGCTGCTGTCTGCAAATCACCAAATCATAGAAGAGAGCAGGATGCCTGGATGCCTTTGCACCTTCTCTAATGTGTAGGAGCAAAAAAAGCTGCACTACCATCTGAGATTTTAGTCTGCCTGACATATACTTAAAGTTTCATGATGTTGGTACTAAAACCTCTGCAGAATTTTTGAACATTATATATGAACATTCCTTAAACCAAAAAGGGAAAATCTCCAAAAATGAGAATTTTATGTGAGATCTCAACTCACGAATAATGAAAAGAGATCAGAGGACTTGATAAGAGAACTAAATATTAGTGGCTGCAATGACAGCTTGATTGCTCTTTATGGGCATAAAGAGAATAAAGTCCAAATAGTAATATGGATGGTGCAGTCTTTTTACTAAATGGAAAATTATTGTAAAGGAGAATCATCTAAGAGAGACAACTGATTGATAGCTGGAAAATACAAATATTTTATTTAATACTGCAAAATTAGGAAAGAAAGGTGTATGTGTTTAAAAAATATCTATCATGAAGGGCTAGTGAAAGCCTCTACATAACTCTAAATCAGTGACATTAAGAAAGTTGATAAAACTGACTATAGAGTAGAAGTAAGGAATTACATAAATAATTCCTCCAATAAGTGTAGCCAAGTTGTAAGGAGAAATTTATGGCCAGATAATTAAGGACAATATTTTTCAGATACATTAGGAATCCTGACAATGGTACCAGTTCTTTATCAGATTGAAGTGGAAGATTTGTTAAGAGAAATGAAGACAAGAAAGACGTGCTCAATTGGTATTTGTGTTTGGTATTTAAGGAAAAGACAGACAACTGGTGATGGTCTATGAGGATGATGAACTACCAGGAAACAGCAACAAAAAAAAAAAAAAAAAAAAAACCAAAGAAAATGTTAAATGGAAGCTACTGAAGTAAAGAAATATTTGCATAGGACACTTCAGATAACTTGTTTCCAAGAGTTGTTAAAGAACTGACAGAGGAATCTCTATTGTTATTACTGCTTTTTGCTAAGTCTTGGAACAAATGGGAAAGTTCCAGAAAGCTGGAAGAAAACCTATGTTGTGTTAATATTTAAGAAGGATAAACTTAATGACCTAGATAATTACAGTCCTGTCAGTCTGAAATTGATCTGGAGCAAAGTAATGGAATGGCTGACAGGGGACTCAATTACTAATTAAAGAGGAGAAATATGGTAAATGCCAGTCTAAGTGCAATATGGAAAACAGATCCTGTCAAGCACATTTCCTGGCTTTTTTCCCAATTGTTACTACAAGCAAAATACAACACTGTTGATATACTTTGATTCTATATGACATTTGATGTGGTATTCATGACATTTGAGTTAAGAAACCAAGATAATACAAAAATGACATTTCTCACATTAAATGAATTGAAAGCTGGTTAACTGACATTTCAAAACGTGAGTTTAAATGGGGAATGACCACAGAACAGGTATTTTGCTGGGATAGCTTCCTGGGCATACTCTAATTAACATTTTTATCAACAATTTGGAAGAAAACCGAAAGGTTTGCAGAAGACTCAGTCATTAAGGGAGAAGTTGGTAATAAAAAGATCACTGAGACTAGCTGACAAGGACTACTGAGTGACCTGGTACAAACAAAATAAGATCCAAATATAAAGCCACAGGAACAAAAACTTCAGGGGACAGGCTGGCTATTCTATAAGGGCTTGAAAAGGTCTAAGGGGGATAATTCAATTACTAAACGAATTTTTTAACCTGAGTATCTGGTTCTGTGACAATCAAATACATTTGCATTCACATCCCATTCCACTACTATCAAGTATGAATGTACTTTAGGAGTAATATACAAACCCAACTGTCCTGCATGGAAAAAGTATGAAATTAATCCACATTACATCATGCTATTAGTATGCATTCACAGCTCACGCTGTAATGGTTCTGAAGGGAACATGATGGTATATTCAGAGAGTATGTCTGAAAAAGAACACACAAATTCTTAACAAGCCCCTTGGCAGCGAATCAAATTTGAAGGACCCTCAAAGCTGATGAGCATGTGAACGGCATTTCTTCCCTCTATTTAGTTTTACTCTTACCACAGAAATTATCTTTTTCCTTCCCTTTGTTGTGGTGGCTAACAAAATAGCCCAGTTTGTAAAGGAAACAAATCTCTGTGCCACGAGTACCTCAGTACCAGAATCTGGCCCAAAATTCGATGGTAACTATTGCTGCATTGTATATGCCAGTGCTGACAAACGCACCTGGAATCTTCAGTCCTTTCACAAACCCAGTTAGTCTATGTGTGTTTAATTCAGCACATACAAACCAAGTTACAGCTTACACATTGAAGCCTACTGCTTTTTAATCATGCTCTTAGTTGGGCAATAAAACAGGAAAATTAGAGGCTAGAGGAGTTCCAGTTCCTTTCATCTCTTAGCGGCAAGGGGTCCACTGCACGATGGAAGAGAAGTTATCAAGGTTCCCTCATACTCCTGTCAACATTATATCTGCTAGCAAAGGTTCACACCTTTTCATGAGATGTGATCTCTCTCACAGCCCTTCAAGACTTACCTTCTCCAGTATGTGCTGCATGTCCACTCGTCGGGATTTGAGTGACTTGACTTCTGAGAGTGCTACGCTCCAAGAGAGTGCTTGAAGGATGTACCCTTTATGGATAGGATCCAGTGTACCCTTCCTGTAAATCTCCATTTCTGTGTGCATGTGTGCTCACAACGTGTGTTTAACACACAGAAATAAAAATATCAGTTCTTGTAAGTGTAGGTTTTGTGGCTGAGTTTACCCAACATTACTGGATATGTTTAGGATAGATGTCCTAAGATGTCTTTGAAGTCAATTAAGAAATAATTTAGGCATAGTTCATGTTTGTGTCTTTCTAGAACAGAGATCATAGTTTCTTTGAGTTCAATGACCTGTCAGGTATTATTACAGTGGCATATACATAAACAAGAATAAAAGTGTTTAGCACAAACTCACGTATAAATTATGTCAGACAATTGGAAAATTGTATATATTTATTCATATGTTAGAATAACCCAGGCACAATTTTGCAAGTACACAGAAGCACATTCCCCAAATGGGAGCGATTACTAAGTAGCATATAGCAAGGAAACACATGGCAGAACATCTAAAAGTATAAATAGTATGAAAGTTTTCTAAGTCTACAGTGACTACACACTTGTCAGCATTACAAAAAGGCAACCAAAGAATACATGTAATAAATAGCATAACATGAACTTTCTAAACAAGTTTATGTTAGCAGCATATAATAGCAACTGTCTAGAACAGAAGAATGCTTGTACACTGTATATACATGCACATATGCACACACATACAGATACAACTGGAAAGCCACAAGAACAAAAATACCCTGGGAAATGATGAAGGGCATCTTTATGTGTGATGCAGTATATGAAAACAATTCATGCATTAGGAAGCATCCAGCATGTTCATGATAAAATCACATCCACAAGTGGAATCACAGTTTAACTCTTCATCAAACTAAGCACTTTTCACGCTGTGCCCATGCTGGACTACTCTGTCCTAGACCATATTCCTGATTTATGGAGGACATTTGGATGCTAATTTTAGGAGGAGTCGGGAGCCCTTGATTTCCATGATCTCACAGGAGGAATCAGATCTCAGATTTGAAAGAAAAATACCCATGCAAAGCCTGAGGGAAAAAAAACCATCCCAAAACCAAACAACAAAAGGCTTCTATGTAGCCAAAAGATGGGCTAACAGGATTTTCACTTTCCTGTGGGGCAGTGGCCTCACTTAAAAAAGCTTTAGTTTGCATGATGGAGTGGTGATGGAGTGGTGCTGAGGATGTGAAGTAGGTTCCTCTTGGATGAAACTAAAAGATGTGCTCCAGTCACTGGTGGCATTCAGCCCATGGGACTGAACTAGAGACTGTGAACGGTGTGGAGATCAGGTCCTCAGGACCAACAGTTTCAGGCTACAGATCTGATCCAGCTGAGCTAATTCCTCATTAATGGAGACATAGGCTTTGGAAATACAAATAATAAACATGAATCAACAGGTATCATTTACCATGTAAGAGTTTTCTTATCTGTTCTTAGTTGCCACTATCTGGAAAAAGTACTTTCCCTATAGACACTCTTTGTGTTTGCAGATGTGTGTGCGTGTGTCTGTGTATGAGGAGGGGATAGATAAAAAGCCAAAAGAGCAGTGAGAACACAATTTTGGTTTTCTCCAGCCATCCTCAGAAATACTGTTTTCACCAGCAACAGTATGAAAAAAACTACAAGCATTTTAGCCAGTCTTCTACATATGCAATTCCTGTTAAAAAGATACTCCCATAAATGTAAAAAAATTGTGATCACTGCCCTGCCAACATCTTGACACTCTCTGTGTCAGTAAAGTCATTCCGGATGTTACACTCAGATGTGAAATTTCCTTATAACAGAACTCAGAATTGTGACTGTGAACACTAGAGTAGGTTCACAAAAGCAAGTTTAACTATTTCTGATATTCCAGTGAAAAATGTCAAACTTAGTAAATGTTTCCTGACTAGTTTCAACAATTTATTTGCTGACAGCTGCTAATGGCACTTACAGAGCTCCAGCAAAGTGCTCTGGGCAACATGTGATATGAGAGAAAGAAAAGGCAGTACTTCTGCTGCTTAAACTAAGTTTACACACAACTTACATTATTTATTATACTGCAAGAATAAAATGTGTAACATGCTATCATGCATAATACATGGTAAGAACATGCATTAGTTCCAGTTTACAGTCTCTTTATGGCCCATAAATCAGAACAGCAGTGACAGATGCTGAAAGCTGCATATCTTGAGGAGTTCCCAGAAATAGCAGCAAGCAATGCAAAAAAGACGTGAAATCAGCTGTTAAAGACACCCACAAAATGGTCACTCTTTGTGAGTTAATCTCATGAACAATAACAAAACCCAGTGATATATTTTCCATCACATCCAAAGAAACTGAGTTCAGCATCTGAGGTGAGACTGTGCCCCAAGCAAGACCAGGCTGCTGACTTAAGGGAGTGTCCCTGCTCTGACACACATCACTCCTCACCCCATCACCACTCCCCTGGCTCCAAAGAAGGGGAGGACAGGCCAGACCGTGCAGCTCACAGGCTGCTTAAGTCAGCTTCAGGACACACTTCATCCAATGGGGCTGGAAAGGGCCCAAAGCTATGGCTGAGTGGGGAGCCAACAAAACCTGGTGGAGCAGACCCAGGGATGCCACATAGATTATTGTGGCTCCCACAGAAGTGCTGTCCTTCAATGGGGAGAGACCTTCTCCTTCTCCCTCAGCCCCCTTCTAAAGGGTCTGCCTAGGAGATTCCAGTCTAGAACAGATGTCTGTAGATTATGCAATACAAGGTTTGCAAAAAGCTTGCTTTTCTCTGTGTCATTAGCTATCCATCACAGCAATAGCCAGAAAAATATATATGAATCTGGTGGTTGGTTATTTACCATATTATTCTTCACTCCCCCATGGTTAAGTCACATTCCTCTGCATCCTCTCGGGAAAGAAGGAACAGAATGAGACACATCTGCTGAAAATTTAACACTTTCTCATCAAAAGAACTATGCCTAGTCAGGAAAAACAGACCTTTTTTAGTAAATACAAGACTCTCTGTTGTACACAGTGCATCACAATGCCCACAGACAGCTCCTGCATGATCTTTTGGCACTATTGCAGAGTTTGACTCGTGTGGGTGCCCTAAAGTTCATCACAAACAAACCCCAGACTTGCTTGAACACAACTAAAGACATATGCTATTACTGAGATACATGTAGAATAAAAAGGTCAGCAAAACAGAAGCGTCAGAATATAAAGTGCTTCTGATTTTCTACTTAATATGGGCACCATCCAGTTATAATTAATGAGTGATTACTTATGTAATTCTTACTTACCTGGACATATTCTCTGGTTGAGCATCTGTGCTCTGCTGCCAGCTATCTTTGTGTGGGGGTCCTACTTTTGTCCATCCCCTAGGCAGGTGAACAAAGATCGTCTGCATCAGCCCTCCAAGTGCTGGATGAGCTCCTCTTTATTAGCTATGCAATGCATTATGTGCACTTGGTACTTCTCAGACAAAACACCATTTACCTTTGTACCCAGGAGTGCAAAGATTTTACTGGGATGGGTGCTGTATTCATCAACTTGCCAAAGTGATTTCCATTAGTTTTGAACTGAGTCCTCAGTGATTCCTAAATCATTGAGTCTTCATATAATTTGTATCAGGCTGACTTCTTAATCCTTGGTGTTGTTTATACAGAAATTTTTAACAACACAGAATTTGCCTCTACTTTTTCCTGTAAAGGGCATGATTTCCCCTTGCTGGTAATTCTTACAGGAGAGAGTACACAATAGCTCTATACAAGGAGCTAAAGGCATTTGAAGAAACAGAATACTTTGGAGAAGTATTTCCAGGAGAGATCAACGGGTACTCCTCTCCTAAAGCACTTTAGGGGCATTTTTTAGAAGTTGGAATACCATCTGCTCCTAAGTAGAACTCTTCCTCAATCCTTCCCACTTACTGATGTAACTGATACAAGCAGTCTGCAGATGGAGCCTCCCAGCCCAGATGGAAAGGGAATTTGGCTGGATACATAGACTACTTTTTTCTTTCTGTGAAGAGGCCTTGGTATAAGCAGAGGGATGTGATCTGGACATCTAGGGGAGATGAGGTGGTTGGGATCATGTCTGCTGTATCTGTTTGGAAGCACAAAAAACAGCTTTTATGTTATTTAGCTAATTACTTATGAATTAGTAATTAACCATTGGAAAAGATTTTTTTTTTTCCCTAGGAAAATTTCTGCTCCTATTTAAAACTTTTTTTCCTTGAAAAAAAAAAAAAATCAGAAGGTAATGCAACATAAAACATGAAGTGTATTAAAATTTAAATGTTCATTCAAACCAAGGCTACAGCAAGCCAAACAAAAAATGCTTATTTTTTTTCCTTCAAAAAGTGTATTTTAGAAAACTAAATTATAAAAGAAAACATTTGGTGACTACTTAGCTAACTGATGGCAAAAAACCCGCCAAATTATTTGTGAGTATCCCTCTATTAGCAGCAATGTGAAGATATAGTTTGAAAACCTCATGTAAACTCCCTGATTGTTTTATACACATGAGTAGTTGATTAAAATAGGACTGCTTGAATGAATACTCAATTAGGATCTGATTACATTCAGGTAAACTGTAGCAGGCTTTATTTTAAAGAATTAATAAATTATTCTCAGCTGGTGCCTTAACTGCTCTCAGAAGGTGAATCATCAAGGTCTCTTACTACACAGCCAAGTACTGAGATTTTTTCTTCACTACCACAGTGCTGATTTTTAACAGACGACGATGAAGTCATTTTTTTGTAGAATCATCTTTAACACATCGGTTACAGTTCCTTACTCATATAATAAAAATAATGCAAATATGTGTTTAGTTTATGCTAAAGACAGGCTCATATAGATAAGGGAACTGATATTCATTTACTCTAGTGTGGATGAAGCCTGCTGCAATGTTTCTAAAAGTGGATCTGCTCTTCCTGCAAATCCAAGCAGAGTGCAACACTTTTACTTTGCTCTGTGACAACTGCACTTTAATGATGTTCTCAATTTTGCTGTACATTTAGCTGTTCTTAGGGCTGTATTTTTCTTAGCTAGCCTTTGCATGAGATATTGTTTCATACACCATGCAAGCACTCTACAAGGAGCTTCACTATGAAGAACATATTTTACAACAGCTTTATGGCAATTTGGCAAGTCTTAATTATCTTAAAAACTTTCTCAGGCTTAAAAACTGCCTTGCATGTGAATGCAACTCAGGCAGAATCCTTATGCTGTGCTCGTTGGGAAAAAAGACTGCTTCATGAGGACGCTTCTCACGGAAGTCTGCCCAGCCCAACTGCACTTCCATGTGCAGCAGTTTTATAGGAACTTTCTATTAATCCAAAGACCTTCTGAATAGAAGTTCAGTTTGACTGATGTTCTCCTTTTCAGCTCCTCTTCCCACTTCCTACAGGCTTTTCCAGGCTGCCCTGTACAGTATGTGCCCTCTACCTAGTTGCGTGTGTCCTGCATTCTTCAAATCCTGCATTACAATTTTTATTAGCTCTCCATCTATCCACCCATCCATCTGAACGGAAAAGATGCATATGCACATGGTGACAAATCTAGCCCACTATCTTTCGCTACTGCAACTCTCCATCCATCTGTGACCCTATGCTATATTAGCCTACAATTGATTTTAAACTCCAGTGACAAGAAGCAGACACTTTAAATTATTTGTATATTGTAGCATTGCCTCAGCCTTCAGACATTTTGGGCACCTCTTCTGCAAGGCATTATACAAATACACTGCAAATGAGAATATCTATCTCAAGAGCTTACAGGAAAGTCAGTCAAGACAGGGAGTAGGAAAATATTATTGTTCTCCTTTTCTGAACAGGAAGGTGAAACATCAAGTCATGCAGGAAGTCTGGGACACAGCCTGTATTTGCATATGGATGTTTATCAGGGATCATAAATATGGCCCCAGCCTTTGTCTTACAACTGGCATGAACACTTACAGCACTAAAGTAAGCAGCGAAAGCTAAGCTATAGTAAAAATAAAATCAGAAAGCTGCATTTACAATAGAAAATAGAAAGAGCAAGAGAGATGATATGCTGGCACCACCTACCAACAGGAACAAGAAACCAATGATCAGGAGGAGGAACACTGGTGAAGAGATTTCCTCCCCATCCTAAGAGTTGCAGCTGCTCCTGAGAGAATATATATGCCATGAACATATAAAATATAGATTTATATATACAAATATACAATAGGAAATAGTCAGTATACAAATACTTACATGTAAAAATAGCTGTTTACTTTCCCCTTTTCATGATTTACAAAAGCATACAAAGTTTCCTGTTGGTTCATGTTTAAGTAGTGTGAGTAAACACTGTGTGTCATGTTGCACACCTCATTCTTTCAAGTGTTCACAGTATTGGCTATTAACAGTGTTGAATCTGACATTCCAGATGTTAAAATATTCATAGGACACATTCTGAACTTAAAGCATTCATTTAAATACAGTTTAAATAAAACTCACATGTGTAGTTGAATTATGGTCATATTACAAATGAGTCTGCTGCAGTTGAAAACTTTCCATGAGAGAAGCTTGGAAATTTGTATTTCAGCTAAAGATGAGTATATTTTAAAATTCTTGAACTGCTTCTTGATGTGCAGATAATACTGAGAGATGGTGAGTTCTTTCAACTCCATCTGAAGCAATGCAAGTTGAGAGAACTCAGTATTAAAGATTATCCTCAGTAGGAAAGCGGATGCACAGAACAATTTGCCATCAGATCCAGACATGCTGTCACTTTCTTCAAATACCCAATGGACAAGAACAAACGACAGGTACCATTGTTTTTGTGTTAAGAATAAATGCTCTGTAGCATTCTTAATCAGGAAAGTGCTTGATGGACTTAAATTAATCCTCACAACTCCCTTGTGAGGTAGATAGGTATGCATCCTTGTTTTTAAAGATGGAGACACTGGAGATTTAAAATAAATTATGAAGGCTGCACAGGAAATACTGTCAAAATACTGGTATTTGGATGCCGGAGCAACTCAAAGGCACAACTGGAGTAAATGCAGATGTTCATGAGACAACTTTACACTAACCTGCTTGGGTACTGACAGCAGGCTTGGTACAACAGCCAAAGGTTCAGCATGGGCTGCAAAACACAGTCTTTGCTAAGTGCCATGCTGCTGGAGCTAAACTGTGGGAGAACAGCCTCAAAAAGTACAAAACACATCATCCGAGTTGGTGCAGCCTGACCAGGGTGGAAGGAAGCTGCATTTCATAAGTTATGAATTAATTGGGAGCCTTGAGTAAAACATGTCTTCTCATGTGAGGGTTGTGTGCAGTTCAAAAACCGTGTTTAGTTCATGTCTTATTTTACCATATATGCAAGTGCTCACAGGTATCCATGTATTCAGGTGTTTTTTAAAATTTACTCACTTATGGACCTTGGAGGTCTACTGCAAGTGAGCTACAAGTACTAATTTTAATTAACTAAGGTGATGAACAAGTTTTAAAGGACCATCATGTTCTCTGTGTGCACATGTACATACAGAAAATCTCATCTGTCTTTAAATGCTACTGTCTTGAAGTAAAATCCAGTTAAGTATAAAGTGCATTGTGTGGAGTAAAACCCTAAGAAATGACAAACAATGTGTCTGCCTTCCACAGATGATTAATTTTGCTTAACAGCTGAACCATAACCCTCTTCATCTTCTAGCTTTCAGTTTAGTGTTACCTAGGCTGAGAAAGGTCAGCCAGATGTAAGCAAAATTATTGTAAACCGAGACATTTTTGTAATATGCTGTTAAGGAAGAGTTAAGAAAACGAGTATCAAGACACTGTCCAGTTAGGGTGTGTAAATATTATTGTGTGCTTCTTGGCCCATTTAGCAAATACTTTCTTTTCTGTGATAAACCTATGGCCTCCATACGGAGCATTTTCATGTAGAAAGTATTCCTCACACTCATCTCTTCCTGGCTCATAATAGTGGTAGGGAACTTTACGAAAGCCTTCTGACCTAGAGAAAAAAAAGATACACTTCAGTATCATTTCCAAGAAAAACATGAATATATACTGCACCTGATTTATCTGAAATCCTTTCCATGTGTCAGCACCTGAGCTCCTTTGTTAAACCGTACAAGGGTTTTCATTACAGCATGATTTGTATGATTTTTCCTATAGAAAATGAAGCTAAGTGTATCTCTCAACATACACTGATCTTATCAGCCAGTAAGAAGCTGACGGGCTGGCTTTTATGGGTACTGCACATTTTGTCTAACCTGGGAGACCTCAGTCCCTAAGGCTGCATCTCTAAGCAAATCCTTCTCATTGGATAGTCCCAACTCCTGAAATGGGCTCTTGAACTGACTGAATAAGGCAGTTACAAGAGTAATATTCGTTATAAGAGGGTAATGCAGTCAGAATTGCAGCTTTAAGGAAACCCATCCTTCTCTGCTGCCAACAGACCGAGGTGCTGTCATGCTGTTTACTGGTTTTACATCAGGGCTACGCAATGCCAGCTTGGCTGAGCTCTGTGAGGACAACTTCTGTCCTGCGACCCCTCATCTGAGGGCTCCTAGTGTGTTTTCATAAACAAAGAACAACATATGCTCATTCCATCTGGATGACTCAGTCAGTGAGATCTGCAAGTTCTAAAAAGTCAGTGGCTAATGTTAAGATACCCTAATTAAACAGCTGTGACTCAACGTCTTTTTTTTTAGGATCTGCCAGGAATGAATCCCATACTGGAGTAACACAGAATGTGGAGTGAAGGTCTCCACAAAGACTTTACTCCAGGAGCTTAGGACCCATTGGGCTGGTTACATGCAAGAATTGAACCAACCTAGGTACAGAAGAGTAGATTTGTACTAGTATCATACATTGTTCATGACATTTCCTGCTTTTCTGAACGGGAACAGTTTCACGTTATATTTTTCTACCATATATTGTAGATTAAAGCATTTAACTTGGACTTTTAGAAATTGTGTTTAGAGTTATACATCAGACAATAGGATTAATCCATTGTCACTGTAAGGTCACCAACAGTAGTTGGTTAGAATTTATGTCCGTTTACTGTGATAGAGCTCGCAGGACTTGTTTTATTATCTAATCAGAAACCGCCTACTACTCAAAACAAGCCATATATAACCTAGAAAGTTCAAGTAGGTTGCTCAGTGGTGGTGAAATGTAATTTCAGGTAGCTATCCTGGGCTAATCAGTTTCTTTCACTTCCAGGTGTATTTGGCATTCAGAGAACTAACAGATTAGTATTCCCTCTATAGATTTATTTTAACAGTATAAGTAAGTACATTTTGTCAGAAGAGTATGAACATACTTTGTTACCAGCTAATTCAAAAGATCTTTGATTAAAAATAGTTCCTTATGACATCTGATGTTGGATTTTGTAAATGTTTTTGTTTATCAACAGTGAATGCCATATCAGGACTAAATATGCTGACAATAGTGTCACATCAATGCAAAACACTGGGAAATGACTACCTGATCGATTTTTTGGATTGATGATGTTAAAATCAATTGTGAAATTTTGACAAGACATCAGAATTGTATATGCATGAAAATAATTTCCTGTGATCTTACTTGCAGTAGGTGTCATTTATCATCCCATAGACGTGAATTCCATAGCAGGCATCCATAGCCAAAATTAAGGTAAACCAACCCGTACTGAGATATGAACCTGATTGGACTCTGTAAAAATACAACACACAAAACAAATTGCAATGAGAAATTACCAACACTTTATCAAAGAAATATAATCTATTACCTGGGACTAAAGGCATTAAGCAACTTGACAATCTGTCAAAACCATACAATTATTTTGAATTATTTATAAGCATGCTCTCATTCTTCCCAGCTTGAGGCTTCAAGCTATTGTCCACAGAAAAAATACCACATTAAATATCTGAAGTCAAACAATGCATCTCCCATAAGACAGAAAATAATTTATTTTTACATCTGAAAGATAGCAATTAGTAGAGTATGTAAAATGAGATAAAGTTCACCAGAAAGCAAACTACTGGCAGAGTTTGTGCTGTGTGCATGTGAGTATGTAACATTCTCTTCCACAAGCAATATCTGAATCTGCAGTGGGCTATCCTCAGGTTGAAAATTCACACAGTAATGAAATTTTTAAGGACATTTTGGTAGAAAACCATCTAATACAAGGCTTTGAAAAACAAAATTCTGTGTATATCCCTTTACATAAGTTTCTGTTATCATTCTTTAAGATAGCGTAGCAGAGAGAAAAGCACAAAAGGAGAGTGCCCAGATTGATAACCTTTGCTCAAATAACTAGTTGCATTAAATGAGTCCAAAAGTATTACCTGCATGACTGAGAACAAATCACATGTGTGAGGCTTTGGCTCACACACTGGCTATGTGAGCAAACATATGCATTGTTTATTACGGACCAGATCCTGTTCACTCTACTCATGCACAGGTTACCAATGGAGGATTGGGAGTCAACAGAGCTACCCATATAACCTGGGCAAGCAAGACTTACTGCTGTCAAATCTCACAAGTAACAAGAACACACTTAGCCCTCACTGCTTACAAACTGGTTGAAGTCCAGTTTTGTGCACATACTGCTTTCAGTTTGACTGACATCAATGAAAACAAATGCCTTAAAATGATAAAACTTGTCCAATTTCCAAAGAAAGATACCACAAAAATCATAAAACCCTCTTAATAGAGCCCCAGCTTTGGCTTAGCTTGAGAAAGCTGGGTGTGAGTGAGAGGAGGGGATACTTTAGCTTTATGCCTCATCTTTTAGGTCTTAGCTTTTGGGTACAGCAGTGAGCAGTCTATTCTCCATCATAAGTTAAAGCAGCCTAAGGTTTGCACACAGTTAAGTTTTGCTGCAAAAGAACTCCCAAGCAGGCCTGTGTGCAAATCAGTTATCCCCATCAACAAACTCTTCTGAAAACACCTTCATCTTGGGATAGGATTAAAGCTTTCATGTGGAAAAAACCCTATCATATAGCAACTTGTCCAGCCTATAATACCCAATTTTCCTGCAAGACAGAAGAACCAACCTCCGCTGTTTCTTCCTGGTTTAGAGCGAGAACATACCACATCTCCTGCCTCCCAGGTAAATCTGCCAATCAGTGACTTTTGGCTCAGATTCAGTGTTATTTCCTTGCTCTTTCTTGTTGAAGTTTGACTAAATACTGATGAAGATGACGGGTGAAAAAGTAGTTGTACAACCTTTGTAATGACATTTACCTGACACATACAGAACTGAGATTCATATTCCTTCTCTGATGAGTACCTTTTATTAGGGCTTGAAGAAAAGCTCCAAGAGCTTTACATTTCTAAACTCCACTACACTCCAGTTTAAACAAATCTTATTTTTTTTAAATGAAAAACAATTACCTCAACTGCCAGAGTTTTTACTGTACTCAAGAACACTCAAAGTAGTTTGGTGGACACCAACTATGATTGTGCTTCTTTACCTGACACCTTTATAGCCAGGAAACTGTACACCTGTTTATCTGCCCCGTTAGGATCTTCATTTCTTCAAACAGAATGTTCTGCTACTGTCTAGCAAAGAGAATTCCCAATCCGACTCATGTTTTTTCAGAGTAACATTCTGCCATGATAAAAAGCTGCATTGCTTCTAACTTGCTTCCTGCTCTTGCACCAGAAGAACACTAGCCTTGAGCTTTTAAAGCCATTTAGAATCATAATAACCATTTATAAGAACAGTAAGGGTTTATCAGGACCCTTCCGACAATAGAGGTTCATTGGAGAGTACTATATTGAGAGCAGTATCTGAAATTTGCTATACTCAGGAGGAAAAAGGAATTTTAAAAAAGAATTAATCAATATTTCATGTCTTGTTTTAACACCATTGGACCTTAGTCCTCTCATCTATATCCTGCACTGGCAGGATAAATAAAAACAGCAGAGTGAGTTCCCAGAACCTTCTCTGGGAGATGAAGTACATGACAGAATACAGATTATACACTTTAAAACAAAGCACTTACATTCCTCTGATTTTTTCCTCTGAAGATACACAGGGATACAATGGAATTTACTTAAGCAGTGGGGATTCTGTATGATTTGGTAACACCTTAGAATTCAATCTGATACCGTAAACATTCTTTCAACATTCTTATGAAAGCAATATTAAAAATGTGAAAACAATTTTAGCTGTCCCTAAAAAGTAATAAATCTCTGAATACCTTTTAAAATATCATCCCATAAAACTGGAGTACAAAGCAATGTCTCAGCCCTTGCTATTATGCTAACACCATGCACTCAATTTCTTTCTCTACAGGAGAGTTTTACATGTTTTTTGGCCAGGGGTTTTTGAGATTCATTAGAAAGAGTTCCTCTTGTTACTGTAATTGCATTCAAATTTCAGATTTTACACACTGAAAAGAATCCTCCGTTTATGTGCAGCATAATTTTATATTTCTGTACAATGTAAATGAAGGAGGACAACAATCCCAACATAGGGAAAACAGGATTTTGTTAAACATCATCCATAGAACTACTATAGGCAAATCTGTTTTGATATATGTGTGTGCAGCAAATCCAAAATTGTTCCTATGGCTCACAGTGACTTTTTCTTATACTTTAAAATTAACGGGGCACCAGATTTAGGCACAAAATTGTCTCAACAGCTCAGGACAAAATAATGCACTATTTTTCAAAAAATGCATTTAAAAGGAAGATGGTTTTGCTTTCAAGACACGAATTACAGCTAGATGCAGCAATAAAAAGGCAATGCTCACAAAAAGTTACTTTGTCTGTTTATCTGGAATATGGAAGCTTATTTTGCATACTTCCTACATTATTAGGATTCTTAAAGAAATGTTAGTTATTGGGATGTAATTAATTCTGCTAAATACCATCCAGCATTTCAGAAAAGTACATAGGCATATGCTTAATATTAAACACGTGAAAAGACCAACTTAAATAATATGCTTGAAACAAAGTATGTGCTTGCCTACCTTGCTCTTAGTGAAGGTTTAAGTGCTTAAAATGTCATTATTTAGTCTCAAAATATAAAAGTAAGCTCCAAAATTGATAGTTATTTGCAAGCTTCAAGTCTCAAAACATAGAACTTGCATTTTCAGTAATGCTTTCCATAAACTCCAGTAGAAAGAACTGACTATAGTTTCTCACAATACCTTAAAAAGGAGACTTGCCTTCTACATTTTTCTAAAGAAATGGTAAAAAACACATTTAGGATTGCTAGAATTGTAATATGTGATACTTAAATATTTAATTAAAAATTAATTAAAAATAAAAGCGATTAGAAAGGGGTCTCTAGCCTTAGCTTTCCAATATTACACCAAAAAAAGCATAAGAAATTGATATAAAGAAGATGGACAGAGGGTACCCCATAAAAACACTGATGACTGAAATTCATTTTCTTTGACATCTGCAACCATGCTTTGATGGAGCCTAAATGAAGGAAAAACTGGTTCCTTCTCTCATCAGGGGAAAATGAAGGAATATCAAATATTTTCTTAATGATGAATGGCAGGTGAGTTCAAAACAGGTAAAAGTTTTATTGTCACCTGAGTTCTGATCTTACCATAGAATTCCAGGAAGTTCTTTTCTTTGTTCAATTGTTCCAGGATTTTTTATGTGCACAATCAATTCTAGCTCTACGGTTCAATGGTCTGTGATTTCCAGTGGGGACTTCAGTAGTAAAAAAAATAAAAATGAAAAAAAAAAAGTTTGCTAAGGTGGAGACAATCTGTAGACAAGCAATTTCACGTCAATCTGATTGCAGAAAAGAATTTAGAAACCTATTTTTTAATTCTTTACTGGGAGAAGTTAGAGAGCATGAAAGGTCAATTAAGAGTGTTAATTAAGATGAAAAACTAAGAAATTTAGAACTTCAAGAAGCTGTTAAGTAACAGAGAGCTTGCCAACAGCATTTACTAGACACTCTTCCTTTTTTGCTTCATTTCAAAATATTGCAGTAAAATAAAACTCAACAATGATGGATTGAAATGACAAGATTCTCCAGGCCAATTAATTGACAAAGAAATTTATCTTTTCATAAAGGCTATTTATAGACTGTAATCCTCAGCTGACCCTCCTATCAAGCTACTGAATCATCAGCAGCTTTATTTGCAGCAGTTTGTCAGGGTGCTTAATTAATAAATAAGTACAATTAATGGTATTGGTCTAAAAAAACTAAAAGATCTGTAATCCACAGAGTGGAGGCTTCATAATGTGAGATGTCCTTCCAACACACTAAAAGATTTGTAAAAACAATTCAAAATAAATAGAAATATTTTCCAGAACTGTGTCAAGATTAGCTTAGACTGTGGTCAGGTAGACATGTCTCAGGTACTTATTTGTATCCACAGTGCACCAAGATACCATTAATCTTCTGGGTGGGGGCGGTGTGTCAGCCTTCTCTGTGACTGACCCTTGGAAATGAGGGTAGAAGGTACGTGTCCCCTCTGCACTCCCTTGTTAAAGACAACCAGCTCTTTTTCTGCCTGGGTTACTGTAGGTTTTTGCATTGCTGAACAGCACCACATTTAATTACAAGTTAAAATGCAGAAAATTTATCTACCAGCACAAACTGGTGATCGATTACTTAATTCTATACTAACCAAATTAATGCTATCACTGTACCTATGTTGACTGAGATTTCTCTTTTCTTTTGAGGAAGCATTTCCAAATATAGCTGCTGAACAACTCTTCTTCTTTGCTGAATTAAATGCCCACATTCCCCAAGTCACAGGTTTGGTCCACGCCTTCCTCTTCGTATCAAAAGCAGATTTGTAAATGACAGATTAGAATGAGCTGACAGAAAAATCCCCTCACCTCTGAGAGAACCACAAGGCTCATTTCCCTAGCACCTCTCCTTTGAGGAGCATATATACTTCTCACACCAGAAAGCTGTTTTCTTGAGGGGAAAAAAGAAGTACATTTGGTACAGGAGAGGGGTAAGACTCTAAATGCTGAAGAGTATTAATGCTAGCCTAGATTTAATTCAGTTTTCTATAAGACTCATTGCTTTGTTGCTAATAATTTCATTATATACTTTCTGCAGAAGAAATAGCACAAGAGCAATGAAGATGCAAGCACAGAGAACTGATTTCACCTGGTAAAAATCGTTGCTATTTCTTCCTTATAAAGATACTTGTTAGGCCGTTGTTTATCATAATTAATCATTCTTTTGTACATGTGTGTGTGCACGCATGTGCTTGCTTTGCATTCCACAATGATGCAGGACAGCTAATAATAAACCCCATGCCCCTCTAGCAGTGAGCAGACTGTCTCACACATTCAAAAGCCCACACGGTGCTTCAGGTCATTCTGAAAAGTGAAATATTTATACATGGACAGATGTTTTATTATCCATCATGTATGATTTTATGTAAAGCTTAAACAAGTGGAATGCATTATGAACAGCACAGACCACATTCCAGACTCAGACAATGGCTGTGCCCAGCAAGATGTACTTGGGAATGGAGAAGTGACGCACTCCTGCCAGCCCCAGCTCTTGGTAGATCATCCTTACTGTGAATCCTGAAAATAAAACGCTGTCAGGTGGCATACCGTCCAATTAGTGTCCAGACATATAGGTGTTCTGTCTGTATTAATACTGCACCAATGGAACACAAAGGACAAGAGTCCATTTCAGTTGAATTTGCAACAAACACACAGTAAAGGCTACTCCTCGGTCACAAACTAGCCCATAAGAATCTCCCCTCACAACCTGATTTAAAAATAGATGTAACAATTAGTAAATCCTGTGTCACAATGGCCTTGAAAAAAGACAGGAAAGACACTTCTGAATGATCACAAAAGGGAAGAGAGAAATGATGGCTTTGTATTTAACTGCATCTAATTTAAAAAAGAACACTACTGTTTGACTTACTCTTTATAATTTTTGGCAAGACAGGCAAAAACAATATTAGAAATAAGGAAGAATCTGTTACTGCAGTTACTGGAATCCATGTGGCGTCTGCTTGTGTATATAATTTATGCATGTAGTTCCAATTTTTGTTTTGTGTACATATTTTTTTATTTCTTTCCTCTCTTTCTCTGCTCTATTCAATATATGCATGGAAACCTGAAACAAAGGAAAAAAACCAAAACAAAACAAAACACTGGCTTAAAGAAATTGACTTCTGCTGCCCAGGCTTCTGTAGTTTGACCTGACTTGAATGCATCTCAGCTCAGCTGTGAACTTGCGCAACAAGAGAAGGAAGTTTTTTCCTCCAGTCAGGAAGGGTGCCTTAGATGCCTGTGCTGCTGAGCTCAGAGAAGAAAAGGAGAATTTCTCTTTATCAACAGTGATCACAGAGGTCCAGCTTGCTGCAAAGCACACAGAAAAGAAGCAAGACTAAAGAATTACAATTGTAAACCCTGCCTTTCACCCAATATATATTTATATATGTATTGGTTTTAGGTGATTTTTGTGCAGGAAAATGCTGTGCTAAGCTGTTGGCATCTTGACACAGACATTTTTTCTCTTCAAAAATCACCTGAGTAAAATTCACTCCATCTTTATGAGGACTGAGTTTATCAGGAAATGCAACTCTCCTGCTCTACATCAGCATAGCACTTGCTCCACAGTACAATTACTTATACTTGCAGGGGTTGAAGCAAATGGGAGGCAATGCCAAATCGGCTTTCCCTGAACAGTACTCAAGTTTGCAAGTTAGTTGTGGCATTATGGTGTTTTCCCATCCCACCATTCTCCACTTTCCATTGGGCTGTACTAAGTCAAAGACACTGCAATCCCTGATGGCTGTGACAAAGGCAGTGACGGCTGAAACCTTGACATAGGTTTCACAACTTGTGCCACAGGCAGCTTAGTGTGCTCTTCTCTTCACCAGTAGCTGCATGCAGTTTGCTGAGCGGTGGTTCAACATTTTCCCACAGCATGAAAGGGAGTAGAGAAGGATTTAGATTTTCAGCCTTTGTAACCAAAAATGAATCAAAACTCAAAAGTGTGCCAAGTGGAAGAGAAAAAAGACAACAGTGACTTTTTCCTGCATCTACATTTAAATCAATACTTGCTGCCTTGGGTCTGCACATTTTTCTCCAGGGAGGCTGTAAACTAAACAGAGCTGCAGTTAATCCAGGATCCCCGAAGAGAATTCATTAAGCAGGCTTTCCCACCCTTTTCTTTTGGTATTAAAGGGCACTTACTACTCCCAGCTGCATATTTTAGTGAAATCTATTGTAGGTGAATACAGAAGAAATGTCTTGATTAGCTCTTACCTTGTCAAGACAAGATATTGAAAGGAGCTCATCTAACCTTGGCTGAAAGCAATTTAAATTTTTTATAAAAACATTTTCTATTAGGTGTGGGATTTTTATGTTTAAAGCAAAAAGTATGAGACAACTTACTTTCTAAAGGTGCACATTGTACGTCTGTGATGTTGGGATGTGAGCAGAGGCTTTTATAAAGGTGTTGTGTTTTACTGCTATGGTGAACAGGAAAGAACAGCTAGCACAAGGCTGTGCCCTAACTAATCATTTGAGTGGGGAGAACACTGGACCAGATACTCAGCTGACAGAAACCACACTGACATACATCAGCTGATACATTTTCAAATTTCCTACAATCTTCAGTCATTGTGTTAGTTGAATCCCTACCTCTTCGATGTTAATGTGGAAGGGAAGGCAGTGTTACATGTTTCTCCCTACATTTCACATTTATCTGAGAACTTTGCTATTCACCAGGATGGATGCTCATCAAAAAGAAGCTTACAGAGGGCCAGTTGTAATGTTAATGGGAAATTTCATTTCTGAAAGGAAAATAATCACTGAAAAAAGAGAACTCAAACCCCACAGATAAGGCCTTCATTGGTGCATATCCGCCTACCAGGAACTTGTCTCTCCCCAAATGTGGTATTCATAAGAGCATTTCCAGGTATTCTAAAATTAATTCCTAATTTGTTGCTAAATTACTCACTGATTATTTACATTACAGTAGCACTGCGAATCCTCACTGTGCAAGGCACTATACACCAACATGTGACAGTCCTTGACCCAAAAAGCTTAACTGTCAAATAATCAAAAGAAACAGATTCTTATCCCTAGAACTTATGCTTATCCCTCCTTCTCACAGGGAACTGATGCTTGCTGAGATTTCCTCCCTTACATTTAAGGCATGTATGTAATCTAAGATGCATGTGAAAGACTCTCCACCAAGTATAGCAGGTAGAATGGAATAAAATAAATGCAAGACCTTCTAGTACAGTTCTATAGAATATTCCTACAACACTGCATTGTGTTATAAAGCCACGTTCTCTGAAATTGAATCCAGAGCCACAGCACTATTTGCACAAACCAAAAGTTCATTTAGATTATAGAATACCAATTTTTTTAGCAAAAAATTAGATCTTAAATGCAAAAAAAAATATTCTGATGTGGAAAAAACGAGGTAAAAATAGAACTTGTGTGGGTCTGAATTTTAATTCAAATGTAAGAAGCCATAATGCAACCCATCAGTCAAGCTTTGAAGATGAACTGCTAATTAACACAGATGTTGCCTTCCCTTTTACTACTGTAACTTCCTTCAGATTAACTTTTCCTTAAAGTAAGAAAGGAACAATATATTTCTCTTTCCTTTTCTTATTTTGACATACAACTTAATGAAACACACGCATATATAGGTGTCATATTACCATTTAGCGTCAGTATTATGGTCTTGCTTACTCTCTGTAACCCACCCAAATGTCTGTGGTCTTTCAGTGCTTTCTTAATTAACTCACCTCTGTCCAACTATCTAGAAAAAAGCAAATAATCCTAGACTCTGAGCTACTGAAACTTCCCCTACCTTCTCCATTGCTCTGTTTACATAGTAGCTGGCTTCCTGACGGGCACCTCTCACTGCTGTACATTGTGGATAGAAGAGGTTGAGGTCTAATTGAAGCCCTCTTGAAACATAGGGTCTCAAATCCTCGGGACATGTAAGATTAGCTTTTTTTTATTTCTCCTTCTGTTCACCAAGAGTCACTACATTTATGAAGAAGGGTCTTCTGAAGGCCAGATGCCTGCAGCCACTGACACAAATATTTACACGGAAGGCAGCACCTTGATTGCAGACAGATATATTTGTCAGAACAAAGAATGGTGCATTTTCTTCTCTCAGATGGAAGCCTTTAGAAAAAAGCATGATACAGCAAACAATTTAGAAAAGCAGAAGACTGCCACAGAGGAGTTCACAGGAAGAGGAACTATGGATCAGAGTAGATTCCCTTCTAGCCCACTGCACAGTTTCTTCAACACTGGACAATTTCACACTATTTTCTTCCCATATTCATTGAATAGACTGCAGGAGGGTAATCGTATAAATGGAAGCTGGGAGAAAATCTCCATACTTATTAGAATGGCAGTGAAATGCTCTAAAAGAGAATTTTTATGGCTTCTCTGCTATCAACTGAAGTAACAAATTAGTTAATTTTCTGAGTCTTTCACAATCCATCTTTTTGAGAAGAGTAAACTCAATAATTATTGGACTAATCATCTAGCCAGCTCACTGTCAGTGTAAGCTAATGCCTAGTTATCAAGTATGGTGAAGAATTCAGTTAGTTTCAGGAATTTGGTATTTCTAGTGAACCACAGTTACTAGAACACATTCATGAAGCAGAACAGTGGTCCTTTGCTATATAAAAAAGTGCAGTGATTTCTCCTCCACGTATTATATATTGCTCTTAGTGACATTATCTTTTCAGTGATTCCCAGTATCAGCTAGTTAAGACTTTGATATGTTGCCAGTGAAGCTCTGCAGGCAAGTAGCTCCTTAGAAGGCCACACAGCTGACAGCATACATCAGAGGAGGTTGTTGCTGCTCCCTAGGCATCAAAGTTCAGGACATCACAGTGAACTGAATTCTTATCTATAAGATTTGCATAACAAACATTAAAACAAGTTAAATCATTACAACTAGAAACTACAGCCCACTTGTTACAATGTAGATGACTCAAGGCTACGTTTTTTTGGCACCAAATTGTAAAATTTAAAGCTGCCAAAAATCTATTATAGAGTAACACTACAGAGAACCTCAGGTAACACTAGTAGCTACATTGCTGGAAGGAATACCAGATTGAAAATTAAGAGTTCAATCACACACACTACCACAGACAGCATTACAATTAGCTTTACAAAACATCATTCTTTATGAGGCTTTTTCTTTGCCTCTTCATGCTATTTGCCTGATAAGCCCTAGCCAACAAAGACATTATACTAATTACAATTAGTTATACAAAGTGTGGGACAACTGAAATGATTTATTGATTTTTCCTCACAAAATAATCCTTATTTTGAATTCCAAATACACAGTAAGAAAAATAAAGCAGAAGCCCCGGATGGCACATTCAGTCCAGACATGTATGGATGTGAATATACTTATAGAGACACTCTATTCATTTAAAACTTTAATCTTACAGTAGTTGTTTGAAAAAGTCAGTGCAGAGTTGGTTTTATGCAATTAAATTCCTTTTCCCCTGAGCAGAGGCATTTAAGGTACAAAGCCAGGATCTGAGCTGTTTTTTTTTAAAAAAAAAGTTAGAACTTAAGAGGATCTTTGAACTATAGTTAAAAAAAAAAAAAGGGTCCAGGCCAGTAAATGAAAGTATGCACGTTTGTCATGCAATATTAATACAGCACTGACTATGTTTGCATTTCATATAATCTATTATCTACATGCAATCTGAAGAGATGAAGGAACACGGAGCTATGTTAAATATCTTTCTGTGTTAAATATCAATCTGTGGCAACTACCATTTGATATCTAGGCATGGAAATAACATAGGAATCCTTTTGCTTTGGTTCATTGGGAACTCATTCAAAGCATTTCTACAAGACCTTTCTTTGTCCTCCATCCTGCAACATCATGAATGTTCCTCAAATCATACTGAGAATTTGCTCATCCTGTGAAACACCCCCAGTGTTCAAATGATTTTCCATGAAGGATGCACATGGACTGAGAGTCTGAGCAGAATACAGCGCTTGATCCTTCATGGAGACCCTTCTCACAAGTCTGTATCTTAAATTTCTTTGAAGTTCGAAAAAACCACCTAGACTTACTGAAAAATGAATAGCTGGTCCAGTTTGATGTTCTCCCAGTCTTTTTCATAAGCCCTATTTCCAGAGCTACAACTCACTCAAGCACTTAGATATAAACCTTCCCTAATACAGACAATGAATATATACAAGTAAATAGGCTTAGATGCAACAGCCACACTCACAAGCAGGTTTACTCCTCGATCTCTCCAGTGCCTTTTGCCACTACACTAGCCTTTTTGTCCTCAGTCTTGACAAGAGAAGGCACAGCACTTAGGCAAAATACATTTCTTCTCTTTTTTCTGGTCTGCAAGTCAGCATTATCTGATAAGGTCTACTTCCTACGGCTTGTTCAGTCTCACTTATCAGACGCACTGGAAAATATTTCCAATAATAAGCCACCAGAAATCTGCTTTCATATCTGGTGTCAGGCTACATGTAACAGAAATTTTTTCATTTTAGCTTTAAAGTATTGCTTCATTCAACAAGCCGACTGCTGGCTGACACACAATCTAACCTAAAGGCTATGGATCAGCAGGTAAATGTAGAAATTCTATTAGTTTTCAGACCTGAGGTTTACGCCTTTCATTTCAAATGAAATCAAAATCCTACACATGAATAGGCAAAGCACAGAGTAAAGATCCTTTCTTAAAACCAGCCATTACCTATTACCTCTGTGTGAGGAAGAAAGCACTTTCTGCATCTTGTAGATACAGTAATTCTTGTGCTCATTGACTCTGGCAAGGATGGTAAATAACAGACATAAAAGAGATCCACTTTGAGGAAAAATTAAAACCATGACGAACTTATATTAGGCAATGTGAACTCCTGCAAAGGGACAAAGACAGGAACATTCAGATATACTTGGTATTAACAAAACCTCTCCAAGCTGGTATAAATTGGACTTCCTTACCTAAATCTGAATTTAAAAGTCATATGCAAACTTGTCCGTGCTTTAGGGGTTTTGGAATTGAGCATCCTCATTTAACACCAGAGGAAGGAAATAATGCATAAGTGCATATGACAAAGGATCGAGAATGTTTATTAAAATATTTATTTTTCCAAACTGCAAGAAAAAACATCAACAGATTTCAATCCTTTGTTCCTTCTATAAGTGTACATACTCTTGATACGTAATCAGATTTCCTACCCGGCTTTATACATAAATACAAGAGATTTATGAGTGATTGAAACCTGACTTCATCTTACTGTTTGCTCTGAAGAGATATGTCCACTGGAAGTTCTCAGAGCACATGCATCAGCATTTTGACACAATATACAGACTGAATCCCCATATTAATAGCAGTGAGTAGAACTCGCTTCTGGTGTGCTCAGGCGGAACTTCGCTGAAGTCACTGGAATCACTTCTGCCAGAGCTGAATTTCTTGTGTGACTGGGATATTGTCTGGTATACAGGCAGAGTACCTTTTGGAGATAAGGACCCGTAATATGGGGCCCACCATAAACCTGTGGAAATAACACATCTAGATTCTAGATTTGTGGCTCAGAAATTTCTTTATTATATACACAGTTCCTGTATAATTATGCCACACATAACTTTTCCTTCAAAATGGTGGATGGTGATTGTCTTACAGCAAGAAAATCAATTGTGATTATGCAATCACAATTATGGTCACACTAATAGTGTTTTTTGCTGCATGTCTCTATCAAGGCCAGGCTGGATGAGGCTTTGAGCAACCTGGCCTAGTGGAGAGTGTCCCTGCCCACGGCAGGGGGGTTGGAACTCAATGACCTTTAAGGTCCTTTCCAACCCAAACCATTCTATGATTCTACGATTTTACGATTCTGTGCACTTTGCTATTTATTCAGGAAAAAATACAAAAGAAAATAATGACTTTTTCTTCTTTGAAAAATTAGCTGTAATATTTGTTGTTGGAGTACGGCATTGAATAGTAAAAAAGCTACTCAGCTTGTTGGTCTCCCTCTTTCTCATTATACAAGCCTACACAGATCTTCCACTTGTA
This sequence comes from Pterocles gutturalis, assembly GCF_000699245.1. Lineage (NCBI taxonomy): Eukaryota > Metazoa > Chordata > Aves > Pterocliformes > Pteroclidae > Pterocles > Pterocles gutturalis. The sequence continues at coordinate 84,198 of NW_010110613.1, forward strand.
TTTTGTGTTTATTTGTATTTAATCTGTATTTTCCTCTGGCAATAGGTTTGATAGCCTCTTGTTTCACTTTGCACTGATTCTATCTTATAGCTTGATGATTACAAGTGAGGTGGTATTCGTTATCATAGCTCTTAGATATTACAGTATTCAGTCCTACCTCATGTATGGATTTCCCATACGTTTTCTACAAGAAATGCAGGATTGTAGCTGTTACACAAAACTGAGAAGAAACAGAAGTCCACAGTGTGAGATTTCACCTGTGTGTCCAGTTGGGTCAAGAAACGTTGCATCAACTGGCTTAGAGTTAAAGCAAACAGAAACATCAAGATGCAACGCACAGGTCCAGCCCTCAGCTGGTTTATCTTGCCCTTCTGACAGGTATATGCCAGCAGTTCTCCCAATTCTGCATAAGAACTTTTGACAAGGAAATAGTGCTCTGTACTCTCCGACCAAAGGCTGACTTAAATGGTGCTTCAAAATTAACATTCTGTTGGGATATACTAAAATAACAGCTGCAGAAAGCTAACGAAAAATATAGCTTCTGAGCTGGCGCCACTGCTTGTGTAGTACCTTTCATCCCAAAAGGTTCGGGGTAGGCTACGTACACACCAACAAATGCAGCCACTTGCGGGGGAACGTGGACAGTGTTTAACAGCATGGCAATGATAAAGGACAATTTAGGATGAGGATGAAAAACCATATATCAAGTAAACTACCCAACAGCATGGGAGATGCTTGTTTAATGCTGGCAAGAGAGGAATACTGGTAAGGAGCAGTTTCCTAATGCATTCTTGAATTACCTTGAAAATCGTTCATCTAAATATTGACCCGATCTGACTATGTTTAACTTGTTTGATCTGATGAGATCAGGTTGTATAGCTGCAAGTTAGTGATAAGAAGACAGTTCTAGAAAGAAACTACAGATCTCAGAAAAGTAAAGCAAGAAAACCCACAACCCAAAACCATTCATATGGAAATTATTAAATATAAACAGGTAATTTCTTCTTGAACTGTTCCTTTAATAGTCTATATCCATCTAGCATTATGAAAACTACATGGATACACAGATTATTACCATATGAAACACTGCAGACATGTCTCCTCATAGGTTTACTAGCATTGCTCAGGGCTCTGCTATTTTAGAGTAATATAATTATCCTTTATTCTTTGTAGTATTGTCCTCCATTGTGCAGTATTCATTATTACACACTTTGTAATGCACTACCTCTGCAGATGTATCTCATATGCACAGATTAAGCTAACCAGTTTACTGATACCAGAGACATACTTTGCGCTTAGATCTGTCACAGGTACTCCGTATGCTTACAAGACAAAGCAAATGAGTTAGTTTTTATATACTAGAGAATCACTCTTTGTAAATGTTGAAAGATTTTAGTGGTGACATTATGACTTTCTTTTCCTTCAATTTGTTCCTAAGACAATGTACGAAACAAAATTTTCTAGTAGGGGGAAGGAATATAAATTAAACTATTTTATGAAGGCCATTCCTTAAAATGACTCAGACAATAAATTTCAGCAATTGTTCAAGAGCAAAAGCTTTTGTAAGTACCTGAGAACAACAATACAGGTGGAGGAAGAAGACAGAACATCTTCAATTGAGATAATTCCAAATTTGCCGTTTACTTGTACTGTGTAACCAGAGAACTGCTCTTCAAATAGGGAACTGTCACTTCTCCTGTGGGCCTTGTTTTGCCTTTGTATTTTTATTTTGTGTCTTTGAGTGTATGCAAAGGATAAGTTTGTAATGATCCTTGTTCTCACACACTGTGGAATGAGTTTCCCATTTCTAACTTGCAACTACAATGCAGGCTAGACAGCCTCCATAACATTTAAACAGAGTTTTATAGAGGCTGGAAGAAGCAGCTGGAGTGGAAATGTTTTGTACAGAGCAGTGTTCGAAAAGCTGCAAGATACTATCTCACTCAGTCCTTAAATATCACGGTAAATGAACACATAAGACGAACCTGATTCCTCCCAAGAAGGGGTTTTTTGACTTACTATCCTAGAGGTTTCTGGAGTTTCCCTTTAAGAAGAGAGTCGGGGATGGAGGCATAGCAAATACAAAATTATCTCCTCTTGATAACTTATTTCACTAGTGCATAAATTTCATGAAATGCAATTTTGTATTGCATGAATGCATGAAAATTAACCATGGGAAAAATGCATTTTACACTGCAATCCAGAACTGAAATATACATTGCTGACATGCTCCTTTCTAAACAGTTTAATACTGCAAGTAAACAAGACCTCCCAGTGTCAGGCACGGTATGCAAGGACAGATATTACCAACAAACAGAAAGCTAAGACTTGGGTGGACAAAGCTAGCTCTGTACAGCTCAGTTAAATCTATGCTGAGCTCATGTACCATCCTCACTCACACTCAGCAGCCTGTCTGACACTGCCTGAATCGAGCTGTGTGGTAGATGATGTTACTGCTCCAGACATTTAGACCAAACTGGAGGTTACTGACCCCACCATTCTGGAAGCACACGATGCAGGTCTCTAACCTGCTTCAAGCAAAACAACCAGACTAGACCAGCTCATGTACACTGGAAGCACAACAGCAGATAGCTGACTTTGCACTGGGCAGTTAGGAAGTGACTGTGTCTTAAAGCAGTCTAGCCTGGAACATGTGTCCTGACCCTCCAGGAACGTGCTCTCATGAGCCTTGATAGAGCAGCTTCCTAGAATTTTCTGTTAATAGGAATTTGGGAAAATAAACACATCTGAGGAGAGAAAAATATCTGATATTTTTATTATGGACAAGTAAACAGCTTCAAAAAGACTTTGTGCTTATAAAGACAATTACTGAAACCACATCTTTTTCAAGCCTGGATTGAAGTATGCCTAGTATCCACGTACAAAGATAATCATTGTAATGGTAATTGCTTCGCCACTCCAGGAGTCCACTCCAGGAGCCTGAGTAGCAGACATGGTTATGATTAAACATCATTCAGTTCACCTCTTTGTATCTTTTACATGGCACCACATTGTTATTTACCTGAACAGTGGTAATAAACTCCCACAATTCAAAAATTATACAATGCCACAGAATATTGCCAACTTGAAACAAGACCACTAGTAAAGCACTCCTCCCTAAGCAAATAATGGTGAGAGCTTTTCAGTACTTTGCCTCAGGTGCTTAATTTTGTTCAAAAATAACCATGAAGAGAGGCAGAAAAGATATTTGACAGAGTGTTTAGGTGGGGGCTTACATTACTATGGATTTTCATTCAGTAGCAGCAGGTAGAAGACAAGTTCAATGCACCTTCTAGAAAATGATCTGTCCTTTTCTTCCCTCCTATTTGTTAAAAAAAAGTTTAAACTCAAATTAATTTTTCCAAAATGACATAAAAATGGTGAAAAATTATTTATGTTTTGGGTTTTGGTCTGACATTACACTGTTCTGTGCCCATATGTAAATTACTTTGTGGACAGACAGCCTCAGCTGCCCAAGTGCTAAGAATTAGCATTTGCACTAAGTTGTACTGAATTATTAAGTTGTCTTTACATTTTGGAGTGCTCCAAAATAAATAGCAATCTTTTGGTTTTTGTTCAAAGTACTTCCTGAAAGCAAAATGAATTCAACTATTAGCATACCTGTAAATTAAGCAGGCATTCTGACTTATTAACTGAAGCACTCAGAAGCTATCTGAGATATCCAAACGGCTTGCTCTTGCTCCCATGGAAACCACCTGCAGTACTCTCCTTGTGTTCCGAGTCATAGGATCAAGCTCAGAGTAAGCAGCGAATCGACAAAAGATAAATCTAATTCTCAATCAATTGCATTAACAATGAAGAGTAGCCTACAGGACAGCAGGAAGGCAATGTGCTTGGCAAACACAAGTTGCACAAAGCAACAGCTATGACAGTATGTCCCCCAAAGGGTATGCAGGCATTTGCAACACGAATACCTGTATACAGTTTGTCTCAGCAGTTCTTGAATGTATCTCCCTTACAGGTGGGCAATGTGCCAGTAATCGTGCCATTGTGATTGAAAAGCAATTGGAGGCCCATTTAAAAACTGAAAATCCCTCTCTTCTTCTGCCTCTGAATCTCAAGCAGACCTGATAAACCCGATGACCCCGTATTAGGAAAAACATATACCACAGATTATCGTCAATAACTAAGTGGGATGTATGCTTAGCTTTTGCATGCAAAGAAAAACCTTCATCGTGGCTTGAATGCATGGAGAACTTTTCAAAGTACAGAATTTCAAACGAGATTAAGCCCAAGTAAATCCTCTTTCATTGTGCCTCGCTGTGCAGACTGTCCTTTCACTGAACACACGTTTGAAATACGGGGGAGCTGATTTCCCAGAGTGCCATCCTTCATTGGCTCAAATCCTCACAGAGGTTTGTTTCCTCTGCCAACCCTGCGCATTCCGCTCACTAAAAAGTCTGAGTATACTACAAAGCAGACATCAAAATGACTGCCATGCCACATAATCGAGGCTCCTACAAACAAGAAATAGAAAAGAGACAGATATTGTTCAACTCAACCTCCCAAAACGATGCAGAATTCCCTTCAATAAATTGACATGATGTTCCTGGTGGTTTTGTACTTCTTGTTCTCCACCTTTTCCAAAATGTTTCTCTCAATAAAATCTGAATAAATCTCCAAAAATTTAAATGAACTGCTCTGGAAGGGGCAAGCAATCAACTTTTAAGCCAAAGGAAAATAATCATGTTTCATTACAGAATTTATGTATCATTCAGAAACAGTGTCTTAATTTTAACCTATACAGCATCCATAAATGAGCTTGAGCCTCACTTGAAACAAACAAAATCTTGCTGAAATAAAAAATGTACCGATAGCCTTTTCCCAAGTTCTAACAAAAGACAGGAATTATTTAGAAGAAAAATAGTGCAATTATTGTAAATATTGCAAATATTTATTTGGTATGAAGCCGAAATTATTTTATAGCTTTCCTGTGAAACCCATTTTCTTTTCCTGCAAAGTAAAAATCTTCTGAAAGTTTATAACTATCACACTCTAAAACATATATGAGGCACAGAAATAAACTCTCCTAAGAAAACAGTAAGAAAAAATCTAGTCAAAAGTTTCTAATCATGAAACTGTACAACATTACCCTTCTGGTTTCTTCTAGAAGTAAAATTATTATCACGGTGTTTAAAAGGATGAAAACCAGCAATTAATTAATTAATTTGTAAGAACAGAGGAATAAAATCCTTAAAATCCCAGATATATTCCCATGGGTTTTGCTGAGCCATTTTACACCTTCTGAGGCATCTGCCCAGAAAAGGTCGGTTGAACTAATCCGTGCTTACACCTTGGCATCTCCATTGAAACATGTCATCTCTCCACTGTAGAGTTATTACTTGATGCCTGTGACACTCTCAGGAACAGGCTAGACTTGATCCTGAATGGAGGTGTGACTGATGCATCTTTCATAAGCTAAAGAAATCTATACACTGGGTGTCTCAGGAGACTAATAGCTCAGCTCCCTTTGGAATATTTTCCTCTTCTGTCTGGCTTTCAGAGCACTCCTCTTCCCGATACAGTAACTACAGAGTGGAAAAGGAACCATCAATAAAAAATCAACATCAGACAATTAACTTTGTGGGACAAAACTCAAAGGAAAGTAAAATATGTCTGCTTATGTTCATTTACCCAAAAACCTGGGCTTAAGCATTCAGTACTAGTTGTGAATTCACCTTCTCTAACTGTGGAATCACAGCTTCCTCGGTTGGTCTCACAGACTGTTCCCACACAAAGCCATCTCTTCATAATTGAGAATCCTAAAATCTCACAGTGAATGCCTGTCAGCAAACAAACAAATGAAACAACACATCACAGAATAAAAGCAGCCATAAAAAAACCTGCATGTATAAAAATCAGTTGTCAGAGAGCTGACAACTCCATTCTGTCTTCCTGTAACTTGCAATACCCAGGAAACAACCCCTTCCCATTTATCACTATTTACCAATACCACTCTCTGAGGTCTCAGAGCTTGGACCAGCTACAATTGCCACCCACTGCATATTCACAGAATCCATCTCCTTCTCATGCCATCTGTTCTTTGTCCTGGACTAATCATGATATATAGGGCAATATGATCACTACCTGCTCTGAACGCTGCTCCTAGTATCTTACTGTAGGTTTCAGCAGAATCACAACTGTGAGGCTATGTGTATCATCTCTAAAACCCTGGTGTAAAACCACTGGAGCATAGAGGCAAGTTTTAGGACTAGCACTACTTCTTAAGCTGTTATCACTCCTCGTTCAGTGTTGGAAGAGAGATTCTTTCTGACTTCTCACCACTACTATCCCTTTAAGCTTCATTTGTTGCACACAAATCTAGTTGATAATGGCCTCTGGGATAACACAGGATCGTGTTTTGAAGTTGGACTTCAAAAGGACTCAAGATTTACCTCTGACAATTAGGCTTTGATTGGTCTGTTTGGGAGTAAGGCTGGTTACCAGTGATAACACATGCATTTAGACTCTTAAAGAAACGTGACAGGTGCCAGACATAAAAAATTATCATTTTCCTCTGTGAGTCTGGCTCCATTACACATGTGTTCAGATCCCATTTTTGTTAGCCAAAACCCTGTTTAAAAAATCATTTCACAGGTTTTAAGAAGCCTGTAGTCATTTATTCAGAATTTTTCCTTTTTATTTCAGTCAGATATTAATAGAACAGCAAAGAAAAATGTTCCCGTGGTTTAAAGAACACATTCTTCTCTATATCTGTCTCTGCTTAACACATGACGGGGAAAAGGCTCTGATAATCTACAGTATGAGCACGAAAGCTGACAAGGGAAAACTTATCTTTCAAAATGCTTTCCTCTTTTACTTCAGGTGAAACAGCCAGTTAATATGCTAGAGGCTGTTTGCTGTGTAGCCTGGAACACTAAAGAGAAGCAGCATGCTAAACATCATACATAGACCCTGCATCATAACACAGCAGCTTAGATCCTATAGGGAAATCCGTGACAACTTGAGACGGATGGACGGGAATAAAAAAGTTTAACTAGTTTTGAAGTAAAAAGTTAAATACCAGAGAGGATGTTTCTTACTATCTGCCCAATATTAAGAACACTAAATGATCTGAAAAACTTCACTGAGGGTAATATATACAGCAAAGCACACAAGACTTCACCCTTGCAAACAAAGTTGAGGAGAATTTTTGCTCACAGGAAAAGCATCTTAGTTTGAATTTGTATGATAAGTAAATATTCCCACTTCTCTGCTGGTTTGGAAGAGAGGTTAATAGAGGTGAAACATTCAACCAACATCTCTAACATACACATTTTTCTGTGCAAGAAATCATTATTATTCCTGCTTCATGATTTTATCAGCCGGGATGTAAGATCTGCAAAATGGAGAAAGGTTTACAAAATGTAAAAATAAATTTTAGTGCAAAATCGAATTATATATTTATGTTTCTGGTCAGAAAGTAAGCTAGGGCAGTCATTTTATTGAATAAACAAAGACCAAGTCATCACCTCTATCTTTGCTGTGGTCAAAATAGGAATTTGCAGATCTCATCCACTGAGACTTGGATCTTCAGACTATCCAGGCTGGTAAGATTCAATCCAAGCAGTAGTAACATTCAAGTGGATTCTATTTTTGTTCTGCTTGAATTAACTGTCTGAAAGATTCATTACTTACATAGTTCATGGCTCTGAACAAATCTGAATTAACTTCAGTGGTTCAGTTTCACAGGACAGAGTTAGTTTGTACACAAGTACAATCTGAATTTTATCAGTGACAGGCTGGTTTGGTATGCATGGGACAAAAAAACCCCTAAGGTACTTGGGTATGTTAGAACCTGATTTCCTTAATTCACATTAAAACCAAAAGTACAGAGTATTGTAGTTTTAAAAATCTTTGATGTTAATAGCATAAGTGGTAAAATATGGGTCTAATCAAAATGACTCAGTATTGCACATTAAACCCTGCAGTACCCAATTACTCATTGCTGTTTCTGGTGAGAAATGGGATATTCAAGGGTATAACCTAACCTGCAGCCATAAATAACACATATATTAAAAAGAACAGGTTGATGACAGGGCTACTAAATGCTGTTCTTTTACTGTGTGATCTTAGCTTTGAATCCACCGGTAGAAGCAGTAGAGCAGTAGTTACATGGTACAGTTTTATTTAAAAGCAATCCAGTCCACAGGCTCAGCAAAATCATAAAGCGGTTGTACTTGTCAGAAAGCAACATTAATAAGCTTGGGCTTGGTATGGGGATGATCTTCTTTTAAAAAAAAAAAGGACTCACATATTTTGTTTTGAACTTGTCATTTTGATTTGTCTGGGAGTCTCTTCTTGATTTGGCTTGAAAAACCTTACAAGGGACAATGAGAGACCTTTTTGGGATGTCTTGTTGCATGAAAAGGCTTTATCTTACTGTCCACCCAGTTTGCTAAATAAGCGACCTGTCATACTTGGATTAATTCACTCAGGCCAAAGCTGAAATTCATTTTGAAGCTTGTATGTCAGCATTTTTCATCTTGAATCTATTGAGCTTGCTGTGTACAAACACAAAGCTGTCTGTCACAGAAAGGGAAAACAACTACAAAAAAAGAGGAAAACCCCTCCCTGTCATAGGCTTTGGGTTGGCTTTTTTCCTCCCTTCCAGTTCAAACAAGTGGCTGTTTTGTGCTACAGAGACTGGTACAACACCTCACCTGTTTCAAAAGAGAGACCGCTTTATGAACTCTTGGAAAACAGTTATTTTATACAGCAACTTGTAGATATGATCCTCTGACATGCATTGCTCATTAAAAGAGCATCAGCTGGCTCAAGCAGTAGTTGTAGCTGTTATTGAAGTCAGTCAGACCCTTGGGGATTTAAACAGTCTCATTTTGTCCAGGTGTAAAAAAAAAAAAAAAAAGAATTCCAGTTTAAAAATAAACCTTTTATAATAGGTGCCAGGAAATGTATGCTATAGGAGGACAGAGAAGTTATCCATTATACAGGCATTCTGTTCACATCCAGGATGATTCTGCCTTGACAAACGAACAGTGACACTATTGGCAAACCTGGGATTTGAAGTAATGGTTCATTAATGCAACTGCACACTAAGTAATGTACTTGGGTGTCAGCGTTCTGATGGGTTTTCTTCCTCATTGTAATGCTCTTTTTCCTCCTGGATATGCTTAAAAAGTATCCTGGCACTCCTGTCAATATATTAGTTTGAAAAATGTCACCATGGGCCTGGAGCTGTTGTGTGTATACATAACTGTGCATTGACACATGCATTGGCTTGATGCATTCTGGTGATGTGAGTTCAGCCTCCTGTAGAGATCCAAATTATGATACGATTGCACTGAGCTTACAGACGTCTCTCATGCTGGGATGGAGGTGGTGTGAGGAACTAAATTCACAAAACAGAGCAACGTGCTCTTACTGCATGGTCTGAATAGCTCTTCCAGCTGTACACAGTGCGCATCCTGCTTTAGAGGAGTGCAGAGATTAGATACGGCTGAGCGGGGGATGCAAGGTATTCAGTTCTTCCCCTTCACTAGCATAATCTTTCTCCTTCTGATCTCAGCTTCCCTCTTTTTTTTAACCATATTCAACAGTTTCCACATCTACCTGTCAGGGACCAAGTGTCTAATACAACAGTTTGTACAGCCCATAGCTCTGTTCCAACAAAGTAAGAGCTCAAAGGCCCTGGCAAGAATATTTTAATGTGTCATTTAGGATTTAGATCTATTTGAAAATTACAATTGGGATCGGTACTGTTGATAAGGCAAGGTTTTAAAGTGCACATAGAGTAGGGGAGCATTCAGTATCAAGGGGAACGACGTCCAAAAGGGACAGACTTAGTAATTCCTTCCATCTGACATGTATAGATGACAGAAAGTTGATTAAGCCATCTTTGTGCGATCAGAGGGGAAAAAACACATTTTCAGCATCATGTTTAACTATTATCATATGTGTCAGCAAGAACTGGTAGTCATTGGATGGCTTATATAAATTTAGTGTGTGAGAATCTCAGAAAAGGTGTAATTGTTTCAAGCACGTTTCATTAGATTTTAATTTGTAGACTGATGCGACTGGTGCAGAATAAAGTGACCTCATGCTTCCTGCCCCAGGAAATTCTTGGAAATTAGATATTTCAACTCTGTGGGATTCACATTGTAATGTCTTTTAAATCACAAGAATGGAATCTTTTGCTTGCTGTTGTCCATCTGTGTTATATGCTTTGATTTACTCCTATACACAGAATGTATAGATTGCTTCTTATCTACATAGCTTAGTGCATCTTACACAGAAAAATCAGGAAGGAAATCTCAAAGGCAATTATATTGGAATTAAACAGCTGCAAGGAATCAAATGCATTCTGGACAGACCCAGCGGGAGTGTTTGAAATCGTTTGAGTTCAGGTTGGAGTGGGTCCAAAGGAGGGTCATGAAGATGATGAGAAGGCTGGAGCACCTCCCCTATGAGAACAGGCTGAGAGACTTGGGGTTGTTCAGCCTGGAGAAAAGAAGGCTCCAGGGAGACCTTACAGCGGCCTTCCAGTACCTAAAGGGGGCTACAGGAGAGATGGGGAGGCACTCTTCATCAGGGAGGGTAGTGACGGGATGAGGGGTAACAGTTTTAAGCTGAAAGAGGGAAGATTTCCGTTAGATATTAGGAAGAAATTTTTCACTGTGAGGGTGGTGAGGCCCTGGAACAGGTTGCCCAGGGAAGCTGTGGATGCCCCATCCCTGGAGGGGTTCAAGGCCAGGCTGGATGAGGCTTTGAGCAACCTGGACTAGTGGAAGGTGTCCCTGCCCATGGCAGGGGGATTGGAACTAGATGACCTTTAAGGTCCTTTCCAACCCAAACCATTCAATGATTCTATGTGAAAACTCACCTCACACGGACTTTTAGAAGGAATATACAAGTGTCTGGTCAGGATTTTTTGAAATTTTGCAGAATTGCTCAGTTTTCCCCGGTCCTATGAAGACATTGCTAACAATCAGCGGAGCTCTCCTTTGCTAGTGGCTACTGACTGTAATCCCTTTCCCCTGCCCCCACAGAGAGTGAATGTGAACAAATATCCACTGCAGGTAATGGGATCATCTTAAATCCTTCAGAGGCAACTATCTTTCTCCATTAACCCATGGGGTACTGGTTGTAACAGAGGCTAGAATGTGGTCCAACTCCTAACCTATCTCAATTGCCACAATATTTCTTAGGACCCCATTTACCAATGCATCTTTGCACACAAATGAGGCCGAATGTGTTGAACCAATGAAGATTACCTGTTGTTCAAACTTTAAAGCACATCAAGGAGCACGCCTAACTAATTCCACCACAGGGCTAAGATCATGCTGTATATGTGACAGTAAGTACAGTCTTTCCAGTTTGCCCAGGTGTGGTGGGTTAGCCCTTGGCT
>NW_010110614.1:0-3388 GCF_000699245.1 Pterocles gutturalis
GAAATCAACCTCTGTAAGGATAAAAGGATCACTCAGCTTGCTAGAATTTTGCGAGCCTTGGTGGAGCTGCGTCTCCCGGGCCGCCCAGCGCTGTTTTGCTTTCCTACCTTAATAAACATTTAATTAATCTAAGTGGGACTTAGTGTCTCAATTCGTCTATAACACTCTGAGGCTTAATTCCTGCCATGACTCGGATCCAGACAGCTGACTTGGAATTCAACTCTGGGAGGGCGCCCCATCTCCGGATGGTCCCAGAGAGAATTCCGATCTAGCTCACCTGGATTTTCCGAACAAAGATAGGAAAGCAAAAGGGATACGGGGTGTGGGATTGGACTCCCCGGTAACACCCCAAGATGGCCGTTCCCCGTAATATTTGTGCACGAAGACCGAATGAAGACTCTGGACTGAGTGAGTATGCTGCGATACCGTTCGGTTGGGGACTGGGTACCCGGGGTGTGAGTGACTGAGACGTCCACCGGACTTAGTAGTCCACTGGGCAAAGCGAGTGTGGACCTCCTTGTAGTGCGGTTCCCCTTGTCTGCGAGGGTGTGGGCCACGAACGGAGGGAAGCGAGTGAATTTTGAGTGAAAGAAGGCACTCTCGGAAGATGGGCCAGAAGAAGAGTAAGGCTTCTGGTTCCATGCAGGAGATACGGGGTGGGGGGGGGCTCCCCAAGATACCCCAAAGCCCGTTAGGTCTGATGATTCAGCATTGGGATAGTTCCCCCTCCCGAAGGAAGAAATCTAGAGAAAAGATGGTCCATTACTGTATGGAAGTATGGGGAGGGAAGAAGATAAGAAAGGGTTTATATTGGCCCATTTATGGATCCTTTGAGGATTGGATATGTCGACAGTTAAGTATATATGTAAATGATAAACAACCATTTGGTAAGGAAGAGAGCGAATATGCCTTCTTGTGGGTCCTGAGTACAGCTCGGACTGCAAATCTATTTCTGTTAAAGGAGAAGAAAAATAATTAAAAAAAGAAGGATAGGGATGAAACCCCAGCTTCTCCTCCGCCTTATGTACCACCTTCCCAACCACCCTAAGATCCAGGGCAGAATTTCTCCCCCTCAGCCCCCCCTGAATGTCCATTGATGAAAGAACCCGAGTCTGACAAGGAAACAATTTCTTCTCCTCCTCCCCGAAGAGTAACTAGAAGCCAGACTCGAGGAAGGAGGGGGGAAAACCTGTTACACCCATTAAGAGAGACAGCGATGGGAGGACCCCAACCCGGAGTTGGATTTGTATCTGTGCCCCTTAGCTCCGGGGATGTGAGGGAATTTAAAAAGGAAATGGGAAGCTTATTAGAGGACCCATTAGGGGTAGCTGAACGTTTCGATCAGTTCCTCAACCCTAATATTTACACTTGGGAGGAGATGGACTCCATTCTGAGGATTCTGTTTACGAGCGAGGAGCGGGGAATGATCAGAACGGCAGGCATGAGGCTTTATAACATTCAGGGAAATTGCTGAAGTACAAGAATTTACTTAGTATGATAAGAAAGGGGGGATTGATATAGGGTCTATATAGAAATGGGTGATATAAGGGTAAATATGGGAACTATATAGAGATAGAAGCAACAAGTAGAATGCAATTATACACCTACCTAGGAGAATGCAATCGATAACTTTAAGAAAACAACTGATAGAAAGGGGAGTCTGTCTTTCCTTTCCGGACATGAGAAAGGAGGATCAAACGGCCTTCAAAGGATGCCCATAAAACCCTTTGGTGAAAGAAACCAGATGGTCAGCAAGGACACCAATTAACTCAAACTGATAAGAACACTGCGGGGAGGGGGGTTTTAGGTAATGAATATGTATAGGCGTTAACAGCATATTCATGGTTTCATTGTATAAACTTGGAATAGATCACTACCTTGGCATGCACGTTTAGGCGGAACTATCCCCCGTGCATCTGCGTAATAAACATACCTACTTTATTACTTCCCAGTTATAGAGTCTATTTCCGTACGTCATTTTGGCGAGCCAGGCAGGAGAATTTCTGCTCGGCTGAGGGACCAGCTGCGGAGTGGACGCTCCTAGGCGCGCCCCGGGGGGTTTCCTCGGAGGAGCCTCCCCTTCTCAGCTGTTCACCCGGGAGCAGAAGAAAAACCCCTGGATCTACGGATAAACGGTATGTTCAATAAAGGGACTGCTGGTAAGGCGCACGGAGACGTCCGGCGCACAGCGTAGTTCCCAGGAGGAAAGGTACCTTGGGAAGGGGGTTTGCTGACCAAAGGGTGGCCACTAGCGATCTTGAGGGTAGATCGAGCAAACCCGAGGTTACTGACTAATCCCATTAAAAAGCCCAGGGGGCCTCGTGACGGACAGCGGGGGACGGGGCGGGATAAGGCAGAATCTCACAGTACAAATAGGAAATATGAGAAAAACACAATAATTGTTTTTATTATTGGTTGCATGTTCCACAGAAATTTTGGGGACGTTTGATTTTCCATGTATAGCTTAACTGTTCTGATTGCGTGTGAGTGCAAGGGTGTGATTGAGATGCGCATTTGAGTGCGAAGTGAGTGAGGAGCTCTATCTGAGTTTCTGACCTTGGGCAACTAAGGCGGCAGGAGAAAAGCGAAGCGATTGAAATTGCAAAAGGGGAGGTGAAGGGAGTAAGCCTTGTGAAAAATCACCTTTAGGCTGTATATTAAAACACTGGAAGGACATTGTGGGACAGGGTGGTACTGAAGATAAAAGGAAATTGGTTAAGTATTGTAATACTGAAAAGTGATTGCAAGTGTTGTGAACGGTTTCAGGTTAAGTGATTGCAAGTTTTACGAGCGGTTGCGGGTTTCCTAGTATTGTTGGAGATTATGCTGTCGTTACCAAGATTTGGTGTTGTTGGTGGTTGGTAATGTTGTCAAGAATTGTCTTTACCAAGTAACTTGTTTTCTTTTATAATTCTCTTAAGTTCAATGCCAGCTCCTTTTGGGGGCTTGTTTAGTAGGCTTTCATGAAGATTGATAAGTTTTTAGTATTATTAGTGGCTGGCAAAATAATCATGTATTGTCTTTACTGAGTAATTTAGCTTTTCCCTTGATTTTGTTATACCCCCCCTACATTTTCCCTTTTCCCTAAACAATTGCCTGCATTAAAGTTGTAAGTCAGTATACAATTCTTTGGTGTCGTCTCACCTTAATTTGCCCCAAGGGAATATACCTCCGCGAACCCCCCCTCATCCCACCCAGGGTGGTTTTATGAGCTGGGTCACGACATTATTGGCGTCACGGACAGGATTCCCTTGGTAAAGGCAAAGGAATTGCTGGGACCAGGCATTTACTGCTGCTCCCCTGGAGGGGAGTCATACTGAGGGGAGAAGCAGTCCACTGTGGACTGATAAGATATTTTAATTTTGATAAACCAAGACCTCCCTGGAGA
>NW_010110615.1:0-823 GCF_000699245.1 Pterocles gutturalis
CCCCCCTGGTCCCCGCCACTGTCCCCAACAACGTCCATGTCCCCAACACTGTCTCCAACATTGTCCCCAATGCCATCCCTGTCCCTGTCCTGTCCCTTGTCCCCAACTGGCCCCAACACTGTCCCCAACGCCACCCTTATCCCCATCCTTGTCCCTGTCCCCAGTGCCACCAGTGTCCCCAACACTGTCCCCAACAACGTACCTGTCCCCAACTGTTCCCAACACTGTCCCCATCCCAAATCCTGCCCCTGTCCCCAACTCTGTCCCCAATGCAGTCCCTTGTCCCCAACTCCTTGTCCCTGTCCCCAATGCCACCCGTGTCCCCACCACTGTCCCCAACAACGTCCATGTCGCCAACACTGTCTCCAACATTGTCCCCAATGCCATCCCTGTCCCTGTCCTGTCCCTTGTCCCCAACTCTGTCCCCAATGCAGTCCCTCTTCCCCATCCTTGTCCCTGTCCCCAACGTCCCTGTCCCCAACATTGTCCCCAGTGCCATCCCTGTCCCCATCCTGTATCTGTCCCCCACTCTGTCCCCATCCTTGTCCCTATCCCCAATGCCACCAGTGTCCCCAACATTGTCCCCAACAACATCCCTGTTCCCAAGTGTCCCCCAACACTGTCCCCATCCCAAATCCTTTCCTTGTCCCCAACGCCATCCCTGTCCCCAACTCTGTCCCCAACGCACTCCCTTGTCCCCAGCAGTGTCCCCAAGCCTGTCCCTTGTCCCTGTCACCCACTGTAGCCGTCGTACGGATCCACGTCGAGGTCGGGGAGGCGCCAGCAGCGGATCCTCGCGTCGGTGCCACCGCTGCAGCACAGC
>NW_010110615.1:854-2417 GCF_000699245.1 Pterocles gutturalis
GTCGTGTCACACCCCATGGCCACTGCCAACACCGGGCCCCTGCGGTGACAACGACAAGGTGACAAAAATCCCCGAGATGTCCCCAAAAAAAGCCACCAACAAGCCGCTTTTGTCCCCAAACCTGTGCCCGCGGAAAGCGTAAACCGGCTCCACGTCCAGCGCCGCGTTCCTGCGGAAAAAAACAAAAAAAAATAAAAAATGGGGGTGACAACAGCGGCGTAAGGGGGTGTCCTCGTTTTTGTCACCTCTTTGTCACCTACTTTTTGGGGACAATGGGTTTTTGGAGGTTCCAGAGCTTGAGGGTCCCGTCCTCGGAGGCGGTGACGAGGGCGGCGTCGGAGGGGTGGAAGGCGAGGGCGCGGACGGCGTCGTAGTGGCTTCGGAGGGTGAATTTGGGGCTCCAGGGTTTCTTCAGGGCGTCCCGGCCCTCGGGGACCTGTGGGGACATCCAGGGGACATCCAGGGGACATCGTCACACGGGATGAGGGGTTGGGGACATTCCCCGGGGGCATAGGTGGAGGTTTGGGGTGGCCACAGGGAGAGGACTGGGGGACAAAGGGACATTTGGGGGGTGTTGGGGACATGATGGGGACAATGGGGACATCGAGGAGACAGCCAGGGGACATCCAGGGGACAGTGTGACACGGGACGAGGGGTTGGGGACATGATGGGGACAATGGGGACATCGAGGAGACATCCAGGGGACATCCAGGGGACAGTGTGACACGGGACGAGGGGTTGGGGACATCCCCCGGGGGCGTAGGTGGAGGTTTGGGGTGGGCGCAGGGAGCGGACTGGGGGACAAAGGGACATTTGGGGGGTGTTGGGGACATGATGGGGACAATGGGGACATCGAGGAGACATCCAGGGGACATCCAGGGGACAGTGTGACACGGGACGAGGGGTTGGGGACATCCCCCGGGGGCGTAGATGGAGGTTTGTGGTGGAGGGAGGAAGAGGATGGGGAGAGAGGGGGAAAAAGGGACACGATGGGGACAAGGGGACACTCAGGGCCACATTTGGGGACACCATGGGGACAGCGGACCCCAGGGGAAGCTCAGGGACAGGTTTGGGGACACGATGGGGACAGCAGACCCCAGGGGACACTCAGGGCCACATCTGGGGACACTTAGGGCTGGGTTTGGGGACACCATGGGGACAGCAGAGCCCAGGGGACACTCAGGGACAGGTTTGGGGACACTTAGGGCTGGGTTTGGGGACACCATGGGGACAGCAGAGCCCAGGGGACACTCAGGGACAGGTTTGGGGACACTTAGGGCTGGGTTTGGGGACATGATGGGGACAACCCAGCCCAGGGGACAGTCAGGGCCACACCTGGGGACACGATGGTGACAGTGGAGCCCAGGGGACACTCATGGACACCTTTGGGGACATGATGGGGACAGCAGACCCCAGGGGACGCTCAGGGCCAGGTTTGGTGACACCACGGGGACAGCAAACCCCAAAGGACCCCCAGGACAGATTTGGGGACACTTGGGGACATCGGGGGGAGGTGACTCACGTCACATCCCAGCTCGTTATCGTTGGTGACAGTGAGGTCAG
>NW_010110615.1:2437-2717 GCF_000699245.1 Pterocles gutturalis
CCCCCGCCGATGGTGTCCATGATGAAACCGTCCGATGACATCCCCAGGGACCCTGCGGGGTGACACGGTGACACCGCGGGTGACACGCTGCCACCCCCCAGGTGACACCCCCAAGGGGACACGTTACCTTCGTGTGACCTCGGTGGCACCGCGGTGACACATTTCGGGGGGACGCCGTCCACGTCCCGCAGCTCCGCCATCATCCCCCGCAGTCGCCCTCGGGGACATTCTGCTGGGGACACCAAGGTGACAAAGGTGACATCGGAAGGGATAGGAGGGG
>NW_010110616.1:0-37488 GCF_000699245.1 Pterocles gutturalis
ACTTGGGAATGCTTCTAAAATGATAATGTTTAATGAAACCATAAATAAAGTGGTACCAGCTAAATTTGGAGGAGGGAAAATAATGATGTGGGACAGGAGGAGGGCAGGCTGGGAGGGGCAGGGACCATGCTGGTGTCCCGGGAAGCCCTGCACCCAAATCAGGGGCCTTGCACCCTTGTCAGTGGTTGGAGATGGATGTAGAGTTGGGGATCCCGCTGCCTTCTTGCCTTCTCTTGCTCTCCTGATCTTCAAACTCGTGACTTTGGGGCTAAAGCCACGCTGTGGTGACGAGGGAGCTGGGCAGCTGCATCCGTCGTCTTCCCCCGCTGTGGTCCAGCTGCTCCTGCCAAGAGCTGGAGCTCAGTCGGTGTCTGTGGGAAGCGGTGGGGTAGCATCACGATGCTGGTGAACGCCAAGGGCTGTGGGCACGGCCGTGGTTACCAGGGATGCGGCGCTGGCAGCCAGCGGGGATGGGACGGTGCCAAGCAAAGGCAGGAGTGGTGAGGTGGGAAGGACAGATGCAGGACTTCTTGAGAAGAAGTTGGAAGTGGAAGGTGCTTGGGTTCCTCTGTGACAGCAGCATTTAAATAGAAGCGGGTGGGTGTTAATTGCTGTGGGTTGGAAGCAGAAGGCAGTAGAAAGATACTGAGCCCCCGAGATGCGAATGAGGGGCTGGTGAGGGCACAACCGCGTTTCCCTGTGTTGAAGTGGGAGGGTGGCCAGCGTGGTGGCGAGCACAGCTCTTCTCGTGTGTGGCATGTACAGTCTGCTGCTCCACGTGGTTTAGTCTGGCACTAGGCTCAGGTATCCCCTATGGCTGCAGCAGGCTGGCGTCTCGCTGCGATTGCTGCTGACCATCTGGGCTTGCTGATGGAAGGCATAAAAATGGCTTTTCTGTCACGCCTGCAGAGATACCCCCAGGCACCCACCCACCAGGGCACCAGCCTGTTCCCCTGTCCTGGCCAAGCCTCTGATGGGAGCTTGTTGCCCCTGCAGCCAGGCTGCGAGCCACTAAGGAAAGCCGTGTCCTGGGCTGCATCACAGTGTGACCAGCATGTCGAGGGAGGTGATTCTCCCCGTCTACTCTGCTCTCGTGAGACCCCACCTGGAGTACTGTGTTCAGATGTGGGGCCCCCAACATAAAAAATACATGGACCTGTCCAGAGGAGGCCACGGAGATGGTCAGAGGGCTGGACCACCTCCTCTCTGAGGACAGGCTGAGAGAGTTGGGGTTGTTCAGCCTGGAGAAGAGAAGGCTCCAGGGAGACCTTAGAGCAGCTCCCAGTGCTGAAAGGGGGCTTATAAAAAAGATAGGGACAGACTTTTCAGTAGGGCCTGTTGCAGTAAGATAAGGTGTAATGGTTTCAGACTAAAAGAGTGTAGATTCAGGCTAGATGTAAGGAAGAAGTTTTTTACAATGAGGGTGATAAGGCAGTGGCCCAGGTTGCCCAGAGAAGCTGTGGATGCCCCATCCCTGGAGGGGTTCAAGGCCAGGCTGGATGAGGCTTTGAGCAACCTGGGCTAGTGGGAGGTGTCCCTGCCCATGGCAGGGGGGTTGGAGCTCGATGATCTTTAAAGGACCCTTCCAACACAAACCATTCTGTGAACTTGGAGGATACAAGGTGCTGAGCTGGAACAGGGCACAGGGCGAAGCTCCTGTGCTGTCAGAGCCAGTGCTGTGAGCGCAGTGGTGTAGATACACCCGTAGTCCTGCCTCGGTTTCTCTGTTGCTCAGAGCAACCCTGACCCAAATCCTGAAGGATCCTGGATTGTGCCCTTCTGCTTTGCAAAAACTTGATTCTTCCTGACCTGTCTCCTTTGCCCAGAGGCAGCTGGAGGGAGACCTCTGCACCGCACTCAGGGACAAGCTGGGTGCTTCCAGTCCCTGCAGCACCCTCCTGGGCAGGAGGAGAGGGCAGAACCCTCCTGGTTCGAAATGCAGCTTGTGCAACGCTGAAACACGGACTTCATCCTGTGTCTGGCGAACAGCTCGCTATTTCTCGGCTGCTGGCTGCCTGAACAGAGATCCCCATCAGCACATCGTATCAGCAGTCAGTGACCTGAGCACCCTGCACTGGTGCTGGTGGCCTCCAGCAGCCTGCACGCTCACTGATTAGTGTGCATACTGCCTTTTTTTTTTTTTTTTTTTTTTGCAGCTATCACAGTACAAGAGCTGGCTCTGCCAGCCAGGGTGACGCATGGCTCGTCCCAGCCCATTTCTCTGTGCCTGGTATCCACAAGTGTCTGCCTGGGCTGGGCTCCGCGTTCGGACACGTCGCGGAGGTGAAAGGCTCCGTCATCCCCAATCCCTTTAGCCGCCTCGGCCTCTGCTTGTGTATTTTTAACCTTTTTGCTGTGCTAAGCTGCCTGGGGCTGAAGTGTCAGCGGGCACTGGGGAATGCAGCTCCTCGCCACTTTGCCAAGCCTGGGATTTCAGGATCAGTGGCTCTAATCCCCGGATCCTCAAATACCTTCTTCTGCCGGCGGCGCATTTGGAAAATTTTAGCGACCGCAGGCTTAACCATGGGGAAGGGGATGCCCTGACCCGCAGGGACTGGCTGCCACATGGCAAAGCTGCTCCACTGCTGGCTTCTGTACCCAATCCGGCTGTCACCATCATGTCCCATCACTCAGTGGCATGAGATGAGAGGTCCCCGTGCTGGGGGACGCTCTCCTGCACCCCAGAAAACAGGCAGAGAGAAATGCTCCGTGGTCCCCGCCAAGTCTGGCCCCATCGTTTTCTCCTGGCCGATCGCTCTCTGTCCTGCCAAAACGAGTGAATTGTCCCTATCTTACAATTGCCACCGCCCAAGTCTCTAGTTAATTAGGAGAAACCTCATCATGGCTGAGTTCCTGGGTGAGCTGTACGGGACAGCTCCGCAGCCGCCTCTTCGCCTCTCCCTCCCCTTCCTCTGCTGTTCAAAACCCCTCTTCCTGCGGCACAAAGGGAGAAGGGATCCAGCTGCTTGGTCCCTCCACGCCTTTCATCCCTGGGGAGCCAAGCCCAAATTCAAACTCCAGTCCCCCTCCGTAAAACCACCTTGGTGGGCTCAGCTGGGTCTGCAGGGCAGGGGCAGGGCAAAACCACCATCCTCTACTGATACGGGAGTTGCTTTTGGGGTGGAGACCCCTCCACATACTGTCTAGAGTACAGTTAGCTTTGAGTTCTTTAATTCATTTATTTTAGCTGAGGTGGCGGAGCCCAGCTGAGCTGTCACAATGTGCTCGTGTGGGGGTAGCGTGCTTCCATTTCACCCTGTTGCTTCTGTTATTGGCCTGGAGTTACTTCTCTCAGCTCATTTTTCGGGGTCGGTGGTGGGTACCTTATAGATGGCTCCCAGAAGCTGCTGCTGCGTCACTGACACCACATGCAGAAATGCTGGTGAGGAGACGGGCTCTGTGCCTGGCTGGCGAGGACCTTGCGCAGGGTGGTGGCAATTGGTGGTGACAGTTTCCTATGGAGGTGGGTCACCTCCCGCTGCTGCAGCCACCACCGTGCCCCTGGGCTCGGGGCGTCTGAGCTGTAGGAGCTGCTTCGCTCTCTGCCTCCTCCTCTTTGCTCCCTGCGTTCTCCTCCTGCCCTGCCGCCGCCACACTTTTCTTCTTCTTCACACCTTTTCCCGGTATAAATCAGCTTCTAGAACACCGTGGCAGGAGGGGAAGAAGGGTGCGTGACCAGGTGGAGGGAAGCCTGGGCTGCCCTGCCTGCTCTCTGGGGTGCCTTTGGACAAGATGCTTTCGCTGCCTCCGCTCTCACAAACAACTCTCCTTGTCTCACTTTTTTTAACTGTGCCTATTTAATGACTCTCAGTATAATTAATTGAAGTCCTGTGGGTTTTTTCCCCTCTCTTCACATCTGTTCTGCTGTAGCTGTTCTTCCAGCATGTTATTCAGGGAGCCAGATGTCTGGGGTGGGTGTTACACCTACTGCGTACAACCCACTGCGACTTTGGCCATTGATGTTTCTACTTGGAGCAGCACCGTGAAGGAAGGGGGGAGGCAGGTATCCTGGCAGGGATGAGAACACTCTCCCTTTGCGTTCCCCTCTCTGCACATCTGTTCTGCTGTAGCTGTTCTTCCAGCATGTTATTCAGGGAGCCAGATGTCTGGGGTGGGTGTTACACCTACTGCGTACAACCCACTGCGACTTTGGCCATTGATGTTTCTACTTGGAGCAGCACCGTGAAGGAAGGGGGGAGGCAGGTATCCTGGCAGGGATGAGAACACTCTCCCTTTGCGTCAAGTCGTTTCTTGCTCCAGCGAGTACCAGGGTCCTGCCCTGGGTGCTCCTCTGAGCCTGTGGTCACGCAGCCACTCTGATCCCATGTGGGGTGGGATTGTGATGCTGACACCCAGGGACACCTCTTCCCAGGTGCAAACAGGTTGTCTCCTCCCGGCTGAGTGTTTTATACAGAAAGAAATGTGTGTGGGGGAGTTCTGTCTGTCCAAGCAGGGCCGCCCTGAGGTGTGGTCACGTCTGCTGGTGTTATGGGGGAACATTTAGGATGTGGGGAATACTTCACCTCTTTGCCAGCAGCCCAGAAATTCCCAACTAAGACACTATCAAACTATTCATTCTCAGGCACTGAAGCTAAAATAAACTTTTTCTGATAACCTCCATCTGTGCACACCCACTTTTAAAAATTTTTTAAAAAGGATTTGCACAACTGTAACAGATTCAGATGTAGCGGAGAAGCCAATTGCAAATGAGCAAACCTGGACTTGGCCAGGACAACCTCCCTGAGGTCCCTGGAGTCAGAAGAAGGGAACCCTTCCTGCGTGGCAGAATGGAGCAGGGAGCCTCAGTGGTGCTGCTGGGCGTGATGATGTGGGTCCTGGCCGATGTGGTGCTCTTGGCGTTGTTGGTTACTGGGCTGCTTTGTGTGGGTTTTGGGGTTTTTTTTGGCAAGGTGAGTAACTGTCCTCTCTTTTCTTTAGGACAGAGTTATCAATCTAGTTGTTGGTGGTTTAACATCCTTGCTGCTGGTAGTAAGTATCCCTCATCCCATCCCATGTTTCATGCGTCCCTTAGGTGATGGGGTGAAAACAGGAATTCCTCCCCAAAATGTGCGGCAAAACTTCACTGACCAAACAGGCTGTAGGCTGGGGCCCAGGTAGTCACTGTGGGGTGTAGCTGTCTTTCGAAAGTCTTTGACAACAGGAGAAGGAGAAATAAAAAGGCCCAAATCCATGGGCATGTCCATCCTGGCTTACCGTGAGGCTCGGTGAGATGACAAAGTGCTTATGACCCAGGAGAACATGTTTCCTTCTCTTTATTTCCCTCTGTTTATGGCTTACAGGACTTTTCCAAAGTTTGTCACTTTGTCTCAAGCTACACTTTCCCCAAGCTTTAAAGCCAAACCCAACTCCATCGCGACTGGAGAGCAGCAGCTCTGCGGTCCGTGGCGGCAGCATCGTTAGCGAGCCGAGGTGCAGGGAGGCGGCAGGCAGAGCCAAGGTGCCAGCTGGTGGAAAGCCTGGCTGAAGGGATGCTCCTGCATGGGCAGCGTGCACCCCCGTGCCCGCTGACTCTCTGGGTATTTGGAGGACAGTTTCCAGCCACAAGCCAGAGTAGCAAAGCTTTCATAATTTTTTTCCCCCCCACCCCCTAAGTGTGTAGTTGTGTCAAAGAAATTTTCCTCCAGAATTTTACATTTCCCTCCAGCTCTTCACATGGTGGGAGTTAGTTAAAGAGCAGGGGGGCGTGCAGAGCTGGACACGAGCACTGCGGTACGCCAGCTGGCAGGGAGAGCCTCTGTTTGTAGCAGCTCTGAAGAGAACAGTGTCTTCATTGTTGTTTTCCTCCACACAGGTCACTCTCATCAGTGCTTTTGTCTTCCCGCAACTACCTCCAAAACCTGTGAATATATTTTTTGCTTTCTGCATCTCCTTGTGTTGCATTTCTGCTGGCATACTTGTAAGTATCACCACGTTTGCCATGTAAACTTTTGAGTGTGTGACTGAGGGTGAAATCTGAATAAAATCTGCTTTATGTGGTACTGCTTTCTTTTTTACACTCTTCTAGAAAAGCTTTCCTGCCTCCATAAAACGAATTGACAATGAAAGAGCGTTAACAGTTTTGTATTTAATGCAGAGTAAGTGTGTGAACTAAACCAGCTTCTGCAGAGCAGCTGCGATGCAAGACTTGTCACCTCTGTGACAACGCCATCTGTAGCTGCCACTGGAGACATAAAGTAGGGAACTGAGGAGCAGAGCAGTGAGCTGGAATGCGGAGATGGATTGTGCTGCAGGAGACTAGGCGGGGAGCAAAACACTTGAAGTGGTGGGGCCGGCCAGGCACTTGCAGAAGTCACTGACCTTTCAGAGACACAGGGGAAGAGGTACAATGGCAGCAAGCTACAGGAGGTGGCATTTCATTGGGGCAGTAGCAGAGGTTCCTCTGCTCAACAGTTGTGGCATCCCAAGAGTTGGTCCCAAGCATTGGCAAAGGGAACTGGAAGGTCAGAGTTCATGGAAAGGTTTGGGTTGGATGGGACCTTCAAAGAGCATCTAGTCCAACCCTCCTGCCATGGGCAGGGACAGCAGTGGCTCCTTCCTCTGCTGCAGCTTTTCATACTTGGAGCATTGTCCTTCCTCCAGCTGTGAGCTGCAACAGTCACAGCCCCGAGCTCCTGCACACAAGT
Organism: Pterocles gutturalis; assembly: GCF_000699245.1. Taxonomy (NCBI): domain Eukaryota; kingdom Metazoa; phylum Chordata; class Aves; order Pterocliformes; family Pteroclidae; genus Pterocles; species Pterocles gutturalis. Next base: position 6,645 of record NW_010110616.1, read on the forward strand.
AAGACTGTGGCAAGGTGTTTCTCCCTAAACCAAGGCTGTTTGTGCAAAGGAGGTGCCAGGTTAGCCATGAAGACAGGGGTTGTCTTACTTGCGTATTCCACGAGGATGCTAAGAAAAAAAGGTGGTATTTCTTAATTGTTAAGAAAATTAGCTGGACTCTACACCTAGTTTTCTCTACTCAGATGAAGCTGGGTTGTTTTACAGGAAAAAAAAAAGTCTAGAAGTTGCCAGTTCAGTTACCATAGCAACTTTCCTGACAAGTAGCTGACATTTTAAAGTAATACAAACATAATTCTCTCTTCTAGATCTACTGGTATCGACAAGGAGACCTGGAACCTAAATTTAGGAACCTAATTTACTATATATTATTTTCTATTGTCATGTTATGTATATGTGCCAACCTGTACTTCCATGAAGTGGGTAAATGATGGACACTGGGAATAGCCAGCGATGATGCTACTGTGTCAGACTGCTTTCAGCTCACCTCTCAGCTCTACTGCAGACCTTTAAGTGAGGACAATCAGCCTGAGAGGAAAGAAGTGGGTTGTGCAAGGATAAACCAGTACATGATTTTCATGTAAATGTATATGTAATGTCCCTCTTGTTGGGGAGAATTATTGCCATAAAATGTGACATTCTGCTTTTTTTTGAAGAGCTACTGTTGCACTTAAACATCAGTACAACTGGAATGTTCATTCAGAATGGCACGAGCTTTTTCATTTTGGAAAAAACTGCATATTTTTATTACTGTAAAAACAAACTGCAGCATTGCAAGGATCTGTAGCAGTATAAATAAATGGCATCTTACAGTTACGTAAGACAAATACTCTTTATTTCGTTTAAACTGAATATACAATTATTTCTGTTCCCTAGGCAACCATTTGAAACTACAACTTATTTTTCACATTAACAAAACCACAGACTGAAAAAGACCAACTCTTGATTATGAAGAGCTAATTACAGAAATAAATAAAATAATTTATACATGAGTCTTTAGTTTCTATAGCTTTTTCTCTCAATCCCTAGCTAACAGGCTGCTGCTCAGCTTAGTGTCTGTTTCAAACCCTTGAACGTAGGAATTCATTGGCTTCCTTTGCCTTGGGGCTCTATGCCCAAACTCTCTCAGAGCTTTCTCCAAGACTTTGCCACCTTCACACCACCCCCCATCTACTAACTTGCTGCATAAATCACCTCTGGAGAGGTGGCTGGTAGTGTTGTGTAAACAGCGCAAGAGACAAATGTTTCAGCCTACTCACAACAACCTGCAGAGAAGTTAAAAGCTTGTGCAGGGAGGCTGGTGGGTCCCAGTAGCTTCCCTTTCTCATAGCCCTTCCCTTTTTATTCAGCTTACTGTAGTGATGAAAGAAAATAAAAAAAAAAATAAGAAAAACAATTTCCACAAGTGATCTTTCTGAGCTCTGTCCGTTGCCAGCAACGGACTCCTCAGGAACAAGCAGACCAGGCAAGTCCCATAGGCATCTGTGTCTTCTTCCTATGCTGCAGACGTACTAGCAAGCCAGACGAGATGAGAATACAGACCATTTCTTCATGCTGCTGCCCATGCTCCCTGAAGTCTTTGACGGAATACATTTCTTCCTGAAATGTAACAGTCTCTTATTCCATGTATTACAAGAGTCAGTAAGTGCAGAAATCCTCACCCATTCTTCATGAAACACGTGCAAACTAATTCTTGCTGCGGCACTAAGAGGGTACAGTCCACAATCCTTGACTTCCGTCCAGTTTTCCAGATGTGCAGTTCAGCACACCAGTAACCAGTCAGATCAGAATTGACCACGTGGATCCCAGCAGTGAGCATTGCAACAGAGGTCCTTTAACACACTGAAACACCCCGGCTGAGATGTAGTACATCAGGCTTCGCTTGGCTGCTCTGTAACGCTTTACAAATGAGGTAAATAGCCTGAGCAGAGAAAGTGCACTGTAGTCACTTCAAACTGGAAGTTTCTGTTTAAAGACACGGACTGACTACTTTCTTTGGAAATGTGGCACAGGGGTGTAACAAATTTCACAATGCAAACATGGTCAATAGAAAATGGACACGATTACTGCTTCTCAGTGACAGCTCACTAAATCCTCAACATCCTTTGAATCTTCTGAGTCAGGACTGCCCAACGATGAGCCAATAATGTGTGACCCATCTCCATGATGCTGTAGGATAGGATCTGTCAAGAGACATAGTATGTTAGAACTGTTATTTACTGTCCCATTATAACAAGATATAAAATACACACTTAGGAGACAGAAAATGCAGTCTGGAATTTTAATGAATGTTGCTCAAACTAGACAGTTTTCAATTTGTAGTTTCAAGTTAAGCTGTGACTAATAGATCACATTTGGATTCATCAGGTATCACTGTATCAGGCCTAGTGCTGACCCTCTGATGGCTCTGCAAGGAGATCCCTTCCTCTGGAAAGAAGTACTTGTTACATGCAGCAGTGGGAGAATATATGTGTGCTGCTTCCAAGCCTGAGATGGCTGTTGGCATTGGGAAGTGTGGCATAAGCTAGCAAGCACTTCCAGGTGAGTGCTGTGCAAACACACCCCCAAATAGCCCAGCCCCTCATCATGAGAAGCATCAAGTGCACTTCTGATGCCTCTGTTCCCCTCTCAGAGAAGAAACAAATTTCATTCAAACACCAGGCATGAAGAAATGCACACTAAAGAAAGAGTTACTCATTAGCCTATGTGTACTAATTCAAGGCTCAAGGGTGATGGAAACAGCTCAGCAAGTGATGGAGCAGCTGCTGTTCTAATGCTTCTTCCACAAGGTTAAGTGGGACTTTCTTCCATTTCTACTGGTAACAACTGGGTAACCAACTTGCTTAAAGTTTCATAGCAATGACATGGAAAATTGCTTACGAGAAAGCAAGGATCTAGAAAGCGTTGTTTACAGAAACTCAAAAGTGCCATACTGCTTTAATGAATCCTCGCTCCGGCATCAACCGTATGAAGGCACTGTCGTACCTGTTAGAGTTGTCAGGGGCAAGACGGATTCGCTGTCTATATCATCCGCTGTCTGGATAAAACCATGGGAAGACGGAACAATAAGCACAGTCTCATCATCTATTGTAGGCTGATCAACTTGTTCTTCTATCGTTGGAGAACCCAGGTCCTGCAAACCACAAAACAGGTCACGAGAGTGTACCCTTGGAAGCATGAACAGAAAAAGCTGCTTTGCTCAGCCAGACTTCACAGTAAACAACAGACTCCTTGGATGAATTTTATCTCATTAAATTGAAATGTCAGCATCTGAGCTAGCTTACTTCAGCATTTATAGGGCTTGTTTCATCCTAGTGCAGGCATCTAAAGACAAGATGAGAAGAATTCTACCCTGTGAGCAGTCTGAGGTCCGGGGGAGAGGAACGGAGAGACTGCGAGGTGGTGATAAAATGTTCTCTTGTAAGTCAAATGTTTTGTCTATAAAGAGGAATAATTAAGCTTTTCCACTATTTGCTGTCTAGATGTTCTGATACCTTTGTAGTACTTCCCAGCTCCACAAACACAATAGCTTTGACTGAACTTAATACTTAGTTTCATAACTACTTCTGTGTCAAATTTTAACTACTGAACACAGAGCTCAAACGACCCATTTTAATTGCTGTGCCTCGCTTGCCCTCTCACTTGCTGACTCTAGGTTGGCTCCAAACTTTTTTAGCTGAACCTCATTATATCAAAAAATTGGCAACACACAGATTCCTTCCAGGTACAAGCTGTCAATACCCCTGCTCTCTTCCAGTCCCCTAACAGGTGCTGCTGCTGCCTCTTGCCTGGCTCCTGCAGTACTGGAACGGCAGTAATACATCTGGCTTAGTCAGCGTCACAGCACATTCCGGCGGACTTCTGGTTCTGCAAATGCAGTGAAAAGACATCCTAGATAGTCCTGCCAGAATAAGCAGAGATATTTGGATTCCAGTTTTTGTGTGTAATGTGTAAGGTTTGTTCAAGCTTCAGGAATCACTGATGCAGAACACTAGCAAATGTTGGTGGCAGAATAGAAGGTACTTGGATTTATCACTGTTTTCAGAGGGAGCAGGAAGTGTCTGGGAGAGGTTACAGCCCTCTTCTGTTCAAGAAAATCCTGAAGTTCCTCTACCTAGTTATCGCAAAACTTATTTTCTTACGCAGTTTCACAATGTTTTTGCAAAAGCAGCTGCCTGAAAACCTGTTCCCTGGTGCTGCTGAAGGAGCTGACTACCTTTGCTGCAGCTCAGTGATTTAAACTTGGTCCAAACGTGTACCCATTCATGCAAGGCACACTATGCCTGACCTGCAAAGGCAGCTTCCTGCAGAGAGCACAGCTGAACCAGTCCACAATAACCAGTATGTTGCAAGGCTTGAAACTGGGAAAAGGAGGCGTGAAAAAGCCATGAAGCCATTGCAGCAAATGGGCACCTTTCCCAGCCAGAAATAACAAAACCCTGCAGCATGACTGTCTGCTTCCCACTACCCACACCCAGGGACAATACAATACTGGCAAGTGCATAAAAATAACACTGACTTGAAGAAAACAAAATTTAAGCATGTCTTTCTAGAGTAACTTTTCACTTAGAATCACTCTCAGACAGTTCACTATTTCCTAGAATTTAAATACAAATATCAAACTTTAATCTGACTAGAAGTGTAAGGCAAATTAGAATTACAAACTCAGTTTGTTTTTCTGTATAGAAAATAAATTTGGTACCTCTTTAGATCCTGCTAGCCATAAGTGATTTCTACAAGGTTTAATTAGGAAGTAGGTTTGTAGCAGAAGTTTACTAATTCTACCTTGAGAAGCTGGAATTTTAAACTGAGAGCTGACAGGCTGCCTCAACTGTTGACAATCTTATCACAACTATGTCAAATATGAAACAACAAAGAGGACAAAGGAGGAATAATCCCCAGCTTCAGATGTGTTCAGGATTCAAATGCTTCTGTAGCAGCAGACTCTTTTAAGATGTACGAAGATCCTCCTCGTCATAAGAGCATAATGGATATGCAGTGTCTATTATAAACTTTTTCAAAGACAAAGCCTGACAAAGTCAAAACATATAATCAATGGATTTTCAAGACTAATAAAGCAGCACAGTGTTTTAGAGAGCAGCGTGGGGTATTTGAATCTAACTCATCTCTTCCCACACTCTAACCTAATCAAGCTTCTAAGGAAAGAGGTATTTTCTACCCAGTGAAGAAAGTTATCTTCTTTTTAGCATCTCTGGTTTTTTTGACTTACTCATTATCATAGTTCCAGCAACTTAAAGACTTGAGAATTTAGTATAAACAATCTAAATGCCTGAAATCATTTGGATAAACTCATTTCTGCATCTCAGGTGTTGGAGCTGAATAAAACTGAGGCCAGAGAAAGAGCTTAAATGCTTCAAATTCTAATTTACCAGATACTTAACCAGAGTAGTGTTTAACAGAAGTCCTCAAAAATGGAAACTGCGGTGCACCTTAAAGCATGTTATTAGATTCATAGAGCAAAAACTAAACACTCTGCCTCACCTCCCTTGCTCAGCAGTCTATCTACCTGTAAAGTACATGTGTTGGACAATAACAGCCTAGTTTAAAGCAACAGCATCAAATAATGATCAGGTGAAGGCAACTGTTCAGTGCCACTAATATTCCCACTTTCCATGGTCATGCAAAAGCACCCTGAGTAGTGAAGCAGCTCCACAGCTCATGAGGTATTCAATGCTCCAGATGAAGTAAAATATAAGCCTTAGTACCAAATTAAATGCTTTCACTTTCACACCCGTAACTTATTAATGAAGCTCAAGGATAGAGGATCTAAACAAAATACTCGCAGAACTAGTGATATACATGAAATCACTGACATATTTCATATGAATAGCTTAACATAAAGGTCATAGATACAATGAAATCATTCTCCAGATGGAAACAGGGAAAATATTGAGTATCATGCACTCCCTTACCTCAGTAACGTAAGTGCTGGGTAAATCTGAGTGAGAATCCTCTTCCTGTTTCAGGCTGGCATCTGAAATCTCCTCCTCAGTTCTTACCATAACTCCATCCATCAGTTTACTACTGCTCCTGCTGCTGAATTTGGAGGCATCATCTTCATTGTAGGCTGACTGCTCTTCGTCACTCAGCTTGGACTGATGGATATCATCTGGGAAAGTATTTGGTTCTAGGGTATCGTGAGGATCTGTCAGGTCAGCTGACTGAATGTCTGAATCAACAGCAAGTTCTGCCTGAGTGACAGAGGAGGAGATATCTTCAGCAGCAACAGTGCGGATTATGACACTTGGCGTGTGGCACTGCACTGTGACATTGTCACTTGTATTTAGCAAGTGCTCTGGCTGTAAGCAATATTTGCAAAAAGAGACAAAAACTATCAGAGACTTTTCTCCAAGTATCTTCAAATCCTTCAGCAAATAAAAGCAAAAGGATTCAAAGAACTCATTACTAAGTGTAATTTAGAGTTTTACATATATAGTATGTCAACCGAGATCATCTGTTGACCTTTCCTGGCCTAAAATGATGAATTCGTAGACTGACTTTGGTGTCAACTGTTCTATAACTCACAAATAAAGTAAATACGTAATATGAAACAGAAGCAACTGTTCACATGAGAACAGCTGAAGATTCAAAAGATCAGAGCTTTTCTCCCCCTGAATTTTGCATCACTTTTGTTATTCAATCTCCAGTTCGCTTCCCCTTCCCTCCCTCTAATAAAAGGTAATACCGTCACACTACACAAGTTTTGTGAATACCAATATTTGTGAGTAACCTCAGGAAACCATCGTGTTTTGTTTTGGTGGGACAAGCCACTAGATGGAGACATCATGTTCAGCCACCGTAAGAACTAAGTTGCTTACCAAGCTGTTTTCCACCAACTTGGAAGTTGCTTTTCAAAATGGTACAGAAAACTGAATTCTCACTCTCAATATTTTAAGCAAAGTAACATTGGTATGACTTAAGAACTGCTTTACAAATTTAGCATGGACATATAGGGGCCTGCATTATTATGTTCCACTCCTCCCCTGCTGCCCAAACTCCTGTCTTTTCACTGCTCAAAATACCTACCGATAAGGCATGAACTATGATCTGCTCTGGGGAGGCTGGAGCAGCAGCAGCCGTTAGGGTCATGGTAGGACTAGTCGTCAGTGTTAAAGGAAGGCCTTGGCTTGAGCTTGTCTGTAGTAAGTATGTACCTGGTGTTCCAGTCGGCTGGAGATGGAAAGACTACAAAAGACAACACAAGTTTAATACTCAAACACAGTCTTCCTGGGACACACTTAGCACTCAGAGCATGCTTACGTACATGAATTAGCCCAACTGTAACTCCCCTGGAAAACAAACAAATCTAACCTCTGCTGCACTGATTGCTGTACTGCACTCAAGAAGGAGAAAGGAACTCATCTATAGCCTTAGGCTACCCAGACAAGTATTAAGGCTGAGTCAAGCAGGACTGTATTGTGCTCTATAACAGAAGGTAAGAAAGGAACAAATTCAACTTGCTCTGAACATTGAGATAAAGGAGAAACTGTGCTATAAATTACAGTACAACAGAACTGAGAGAATCTTTACTTCCTGGGAGCTTCCTCTGGCTCCGTGATGTTAGATTTCACAAAAAAACCCCCAAAAACAAAAAACAAACAAAAAAACCAAAAAACCAAGCACAGAGGAAAACTTCATAGCACTAAGGCATTAAGATAGATTTAAAGCATTTAACTGTAATTCACATTTTACTCCGCAGCCCTAATGAATTACACCTTTAGAAATACATTTTGCTTTGAACTTTTAAATTTTAGATCTCTTAATTTCCTCTTTCCACTTGAGAACTTTTTTTTTTTTTTGGAGAATGCAAAGTCTGAGAAGTAGGTGTGCTTAAAAGAAAAACCACAGTAACAAATATCAGTTCTGTTACTTACTGGAAGAATCTCAAAGGTCTGTAGTGTTCCACTGTTCAGTGTTATCGTCTCAGAGTCAACGGCAGCAGCAGGGGAATCGGTTGAGGCTGCAAAAGGAAGAAAAAAAAGTAAGGTATGTAAACCAAAATGTTTCAGCCCTGCAGAGAGCATAACATACTATAATTACTACACAGAATGGTACTGTTAATTCCAGTAATAAGAAAAAGAAAACTGGCTGCAATCCTAATGACAGGGTTCTCTAATTGTTACCAAAGATATAACACTATTTAAAGAGGGCATTCTACAATCCAAAAGAGCAAAAGAAAGAAAGTAAATATGGTTTCAGCGCACAGGGATAAAAGCAAGACAAATAAAGTTCTCTGATATGATCTAATTACTTTTTGTAATGAGATTTGTAAGAGGTTCTGGTGTAATGATATCCTTTGGATCATGTATTACTTGCATTAACGTGGTGTCAGGTTTAATACTGCTGTGTTTCCCACGGACCTCCTTTTTTTTTGTGTGTGTGTTTCTAACTTTTTCTGCCCTCCACAGTATGTCCACCACAAACAAAACATCAGATGCTCCCCAAGGTACTTGCCTACCCTGTGTGTTATGACTGCAGTGTATAAAAGCTATAAGTATTCTTACTACAAGTGTGGAATTATTTATGCAATTATCTCCATTAATTCTAAAATTAACTACGAGAAGCACTGAAAACAGTTTACCTATCAGACATTTCAAGATCACCAGGTCCAAACAGCCCATAACAGCTTTTGAAGGTATCAAAAACCTATTCAGAATCATAATTATTATTTTTACTTATTCTTAAGAAACTCACAAGTTCCAGGAAGCTGGAGGCAAATTTATACTTTGCCGGGGATTATCCAGTAATTCCATAAATACCGAAAGGGCAAAAGACCTACATGACGACAGCAGCGTTCCAAGCACTGGAAACTTGGCCATCTCAGACTCTGGTTTCAAAGTAGACTAATTTTGGTCTCTTAATAAGATACAAGCTCCTATTTTTGAAGCTCTTATTGTAGTGGCATGTTTAAGGTTTCCTGCTGCAAATTTCCTGGTATCCAGTAGCAGCGAGCTGTAAAGTGTGTCCTGTCTGTTCACCTAGCCAGTTACGTCCAGGAATTACCCCTTTGAAACCTTGAGCCTTCTATCAAATGTAGCTGAAAGTGACTAATAGGTTCAGCTCTCATGGGATTGGGAAACAGACAGGAAAGGCACAAGACAAAATTCACTTGGATTATACAAACAGAACTTCTTCAGGAAAGCACACTAAAATGGGGAAAAAAGCTTGCTAGGCAGAGAGAGGCAAGCGACATCACAAAATAACCATTAAAGGATTAAATACAGAAAGGATTAAAGGTTACGGAATACCAGCACATCTTGCCCGCTCATCAAAACCCAACAGCTTTGATCAAGCTTGGTTCAAAGTATGAGACCATTGATGTATTACTACAGATAAAAAGTTCTTGGCTTGGTGGTGTGTGACATTTTAATTAAGAAATAAACCAGACAAAAAGAAGATGGCACTGAAGTAGATTAAGATAGGCTAATACAATGAAATTTTAAACAAAAAATTGTCTACCAAATGCCTATCTAATCATAGTCCGAATAATCAGTTCTTAGCCTGATTAACTAATTTAGTAATCAGCAACACTGAAGCACTAAATTTTCCTAATAAAATTCACAAATGACAAGGTGCAAAATAGCAAACAATGGAGAAGGCAGGCTGCATATGGGCTGATTGGATTGGAGTGACTGGAGTTACTTAACAAGATTAGTTACAAAACCAAACAATAAGCACTACAATCACAGTAGACCTGGTATTAAATGTTTGATAATGAGCAAAGTTCATCCTTAAGAGGATGGGAAGCATCAACTTAAAAAAAACCAGACACATACAGTGGTTAGAGCAGATCATCAGCTGAACATCAGCGTGACTCAGCAACTAATGCAGAGTGTTTGTGCCTAGAAATAACTGCATAATACAGAGCAGGACTACAAAAACATTATACACCTTTCTGCTTAAGTGTCCTTTATCAGAAGTTAGGCACAGAAGTGTATATATTATACACAAAAGAGATCTTGTACATGATGTTCATTGCTCTAGGCAAGAGCGACCAGAAGAAATATTAAGGAATAAACACATATTCTGCATCTCCATCAAGAAGCCCGTCTACTGACGCCTTTTCAAAGAACAAACTATATGGCAAGCTCTTGTGTGCACGCACACAGAGAGACACCTACAGCCCCTACATCCAGGCGCTCCAATTGCAGCTTCTTGGTACTATTTAACAGTAATATCTGCATTTGCCTAACAAAGTCAGAAATGGGCAAAGGGAATACAGAAATCCTTCATCTGAAGTTACGGCAAGACCAAAGCAGAATTAAAAAAAAATATCTTTAAGACATGCCCACTCCTTCACCATCTTAACATAAGAAAGCCTTAGGTTTCATTAGAGGAGAGAGTAATTCATTTTAGCTACTTACAGACATGTGTGATCTGGACTGGAATCTGCAAAGCTGCCATAGGGCTCGGTGTGTTGCCTGCGCTCTCCTCTAACCGAGCCACTCGAATCTGCACGTGCTGAACTCCTGAACTTGAATTAGTGCTTGGTAATCCACTTCCAGATTTGCTGTCTGAAAGCTGGTGCCCTGGATTGTTTTTTTGGTTCTCATGGAGTTGTTTAAGACCCTTTATCAGCACTGAGAGAAAGAAGACTCACGCTAAAGCACGCTGAAGAAGTACATTTGAAATGCTGCATGTGAGATTTATCAAAGATGAAAAAAGTAACCAAAATCCTTCTGAATTTGTATCCTGAACAACTTATAGAGATGTATCAAGTAGAAATTCAGCACACAGATAAAACACATTCATAGTCAACTACTGGAGTGATTTTCTCAAGGAACCTTGACATTTTAGGATGCTTGGGAAAAACAAAACCTCATAAAATTTTGAACCTCTCTAAAAACATGTATAGTGTATTCCCAAGCTACAATGAAGTGCCAGTATCAATAGTTGTGTAATGCTGCTATCAGAAATAAACCCTCCAATCTTACAAAACACAGAAGCAGATTTATTCAAGAGGTTGACAGAAGGGTCACTGGAAATAGGGAGCAAGACAGAATTAATCTTACAGTGATTATACTACAGTTCTTCATCTCCACATGAAGTGGCCCACTGCTCCAATAAAACTGCCCACCTTTCTTCCCTACGATCACTTTGGTCCCACTGAGGGAGCACTTGATCTATACGAAGTTAAAAAGGTGAGGCTTCTGCTTTTCTACCATTCAGTACAGCAAACTGCTTAAACATCTCCCACTCTTGATAGCATGACATTTTGTCTGGGGAAAAAGAGTGGATCCTGTTGATTCAGATTCAGGCTTAATTGTATTATGAATTATTTGATGCAACAACTTATTAACATACAGTTTATACCATATTAGCATAACAAGACTACCCTCTCAATTGCAGCCTCCAGGCATGAATAATATGTAACTACAGGGACAACCACAGCAAAAGTGTCCATTAAATTACACCTTTCATTACAATTTGACTAATCTCCCTGATTTTTTTTTCCTCTGCCCAAGACAGAGAAAAGGAGGACTGAATGAAAGGTCAGATACTGGCTCAGGTGCTAGTTTCTCTGACCAAGAATGAGAGCCATGAGAGACATACTTGGAGAGTTTTATATTCCCAATTCCTTCCCACCTCCTCACTGTGCAGCTAGTAGTAAATCTACCTTCTTTCTGCAGCTAAGGTTCAGCACCTCACATAGCTTACATTTTAAAATTTTAAAGGTAACATCTAACCTGAGGAGATACTCCTAGGCTGCAGATACATATCCTCTTACACCTGAAGAGGTCAGTGCCCTCCATACCAAAGATCATAATCATCTGAGATCTGCCAGCTGAGCTGCTTATGTACATGCTCTCACTTCAGCCAAAGTGAAGGGAGTTGGCAAAATCTATTGTTCAGTTGTATACATCAGCTTGGCTTGTTTCAACTGAAACACTCCAGGACTGCTTGTAGGAGCAATTCAGCCAGCAGAGCCAAGCGGCCAGTGACTTCCAGCAAAAGAGCAATGTGCTCTTTGGCCAGCAATGCCGTACACAGACAACAAAATGCAGCCTTATTCCTTTGACATTTGTGAAAGAAACTTTCGTAAGAGAAGTGTGCAAGGAGTACATTACCAGGGAATGACACATCTTTGTGGTTTGCAATCTGTCTTTTAATGGTCCACCATTTACTCCGAAGCCACTGTGGTGAGCGGACACTACTCCATCCTTCAGCTAGTAAATCCCAATTGATGTCATTTTCATCAGAAACTTCAAGTTCCGCTATCCTGGCAGGATACAGAAAATATTTACCTGTTAAAAACTACCCTCCAGACTGGAAGGGATGTTGCACATCTCCGTTCTTGTCACACGTAACAGCAGCAAAATGGCATGCTAGTGAATAGTCCACCAGAGCTCATGAATCGACATAGGCTTCCAAGGCTCCACGCTGCCAGAGGTCAAGCAGAATCATGAACAACAGAAGATGGACTAGACCTGTTAGATGGTCCAGTCCATCTCCTTGCCATGCAGGATTATTCTCTTTATTTACACATACATTAGGAGTTTGATCAGATTATTGTGAAGCATTCCAAATGATGGTACTTGCATCTTTTCTCTTTGGAAAACCATTCCCCAAACACATCTCCAAGGCAGGAAATACTTCCTGAGATTCACTCTGAACTTTCGCTTAATTAATTTCATGTCATGATATTTATTTCTGTTTTCTCCTAAATAACACTCATCCGTCCTTAACATAGATTTTTGCCTCCTCTCAGATGCTTCTTAGCCAAAGTAGATGAAGTCAACTACAGTATTAAACAGTTCCTCAGAAATCAATCCCATCAGGCTCTCCAGGTAAGAGACAGTCTTCACATAATTTTCACAGATGTTCTGCACACACTAGATTCTACCAGAATCTGTCTGAATACTACAAATATCTCTGAATTGCCTCCAGTTTATCTGTACCTGGAGCATATGAAAGAGAGGTGAACAGTGAGAGGGAAAATATTTTTGTGAGAATTAAGAAAAGTTCTCTTCACAAAGCAAGAAATAGCACTGAATACTCTTGCTAGTTAAAAAAAACCCAAACCCAACCAAACAAAAAAACCCCAAAAAGGGAAAAAAAGAAAGAAGCTACCAAAACCAATCAAACAACCCTGTAGGATGAGCTAAGGATATCTGGACAGGCCAAACCAGATACCACTTATACAGAAATATTAGGAATCATTACCAGATAACCAGAACATTCTGAAATATGGAATCAGGTTCCTCATTTTGAGTTCAAGTCAAACAGCTTCGGCAAATTAGTGACTATTACTCTGTAAATAATATTTAGATTCCCTGTATGCCTTGGTTTTTTATTCCCACCCAAAACTATCAACCCATAAAAATCCACTGGCTAAAAAGTCTGAGTTAAAGGCATTCAAAATGGGAGGAGGACTGGAGAGAGCAAAAGATTTCCAAAGCTACTACCAGGTCGCCAGTTCAAATGTAGCCAAAGATGCTGATATCCAATCAGTGTTTGGTGGCCTACATGAAATTAATTTGCAGTCTCGGTTTAGTTCTTTGTAGACAAGACGTCCACATCACAGAAACCACCACCACACTTGACCCTTGTTGGTCATCTCAGCAGAGAGGCCAAGGACTGAATGGGCAGGGAGACTGAACTACCCTCCAGTTAAGGGTTAAAGCGCATTGGTGGGGCAACGTGTGGGAAGCTTGCATGGTCGCTGCCTGTGCTGTACCTTTTCTGTGGAATAAAGAAGACTTCAGTCTCCAGGGTTTTCAATCTGACACCTTTCACGAACACTAACATTCACTAAAAAAACAAAAAACAAAAAATATGTTCAATAATAAATCTCTGGGAACTGTAAACACAGCAGTGATTTTTGGAGAGTTCTAGAGTTTTCAGTGTCTAAGAAACCAGCAAAAGGGACTCCAGTGGAATCCTGCTAGCATCATGTATTATGAATCTTTAAAAAGTAACTAAAATAACAAACCTCAAGATCAGATTTATTTCATCTTCCTTGGTCCACTCAGTGCCCCCACTTTGTTTCCAGTTGAGATAGTTGAGCCATTTGGAACGGCATTGCTTTTCAGAGCGTGTCCCGACCCGTTCTGCTACGGCAGCCCACGATACACCTTGTGTGACAATGTCACCTGGCTCTGTGCTAGTTAGCTCATGTACTACTTCTGCTAGTCTTTTTTCTTCTTTCTCTGTCCACTTTCCTGAAAGAGAGAAAAGCCCTCCAACTTAACTAACAGCAAATACCCTCTGTTCTGATCTGTAACATGTCAACAGACATTTATCTTCAGTGCCTAACACCTTATTCCAGATGCAAATATTGACTTGTGAAGAAGATATAACTGTTCTTACTTACTAACAATTTACATTATGTCCATTCTTGATTAACAAATGCATAATTCCATTGTTTTGCTGCCAGGTTTCTTTCTCTTCTCTTCTCTTCCTCTCGCAGATAAATGAAGCCACACAGAATTTAATCAAAATACTGACCAAAGCATACTGGTCCAAGCTACCTGAATTGTATTAGTTTAAGTAAATTAATGATGCAACAATTTAGTACACAGTAACTACATGAGGTCTGACTAAATTTTCCTTCTATTTGAATATATACACTAAAAAAAAAAAAAAGAATACTTGACTCCTAAAGTGCATGTCTCTTAATTGACACCAAATATACAGTGCATGTTTATAAACATTAAACACAAGGGGAATACTTTTAAATCCACCTCAATAAAATATGCTCCGGTGGCATATCTGGGGTATAATGGACTGCAAAAATAAACGGAGTCTTCTGACCTTTAAGAAGTGAAACTAGAAAAACCTACACCAAATACGTTCTAAAATATGTCCCCAGGTTTCACACTGTAAGTTCCTCAGTTCAGAGTTACACATCTCTGAAAACACTATTGACAAAGGCAAAAGCGACAGAGTTTTAACCAGAATACCCATTACGGACAGCAGCATTTACCTCACCTGTGTTGCAGGTATCCTTCATCAATCTACATCGATCTTTTACAGACGAAGCACTTCTCCCCAGTGCAGCTCCTATTGTGGCCCAGTCGTTACCATGCTTTATTCTCAGCCTAAACAGAAACATGCTCATTAGCACTATATCCAGCTAAGAGATTACCAAAGTATCAAAAACGCTCTAATAAAAACAGGATAAATGTGCAGTTTACAGGCTTAAAGACAGAATGGGGAGTCACTTTGATACTACAGCATTAACATATTATCTATCATCAATTAAGTTTTCTATGTGTTTCTAGAGGCCTTTTGGGTCAGCTAAGCCACAGGATTCTCACTTATAAAATGTTTAATATCTAACTGTCTCGCAGGAATGTTGTGAGGCTTAATTACTGTGTTAAATACAATATGAATGTTTAGATAAACATCCATTCTACACTAGTTCCTCAAGGATTTTCAGGTAGTCTAGAGATCACTTGAGAAATCTAAATGCCCAATGAAAACCCAGGCATCCTACAATATAAATGAGTCAAAAAAATGCATAATCACGTTCATAATTTTAACTATTTTTTTCCTCCCACACACGACAACAGGTTAGGTAATGAATTGAGCCATGACTACTTTTGACAGGCACCTTGTAAATGACACAAACCAGCTAAGTTGATCCAGGGGTTTGGACTAGATGATCTAAAAAGGTCCTTTCCAATCCTAACCATTCTATGATTCTATGAAATATATCCATCAACACAATGAAATATACTCCCTTCCTTTCTTCAGTCCAACATGGCTTCTTCAAACTGTTCAACCCCGGAAAGCTGCAAGAGGAGATGAAGTCGGCAGCCCCTCCTCCTTGATCTGTCAGGTTCATAGTCAAAATCAAAGAGCCTTACTGACAATTCATGTATCTTTCTTAATACTTCATAGGGGAGATCCTAACCTCGACCTGCCACTTTCCTTAGAAATAACCTTTGCTCAGGTTTCCTAATGAAAGGGAATTTGTTTTTCACAAACTTTGTTGACTGTGCTTGTAAAAATCTGAAACATTACTAGTTTCAACAAAAGGCTTGCTTTAAAACTCTGTTGCCTATTGCTTATGTCCTGAATACACATTTTAAAATATAAGAAAATATCCAAATATAGTTTAATTTCTCTTCAGATTAATTTAGTGACCACTATTGAGTTGGAGCAGTCAAATTTACATGTAACTTTTCAGTGATTC
Source organism: Pterocles gutturalis (assembly GCF_000699245.1). Classification (NCBI taxonomy): domain Eukaryota; kingdom Metazoa; phylum Chordata; class Aves; order Pterocliformes; family Pteroclidae; genus Pterocles; species Pterocles gutturalis. The sequence continues at coordinate 22,804 of NW_010110616.1, forward strand.
CAGATAACAAAACCTGTAAAAACTACTCAAGCTACTAAATATAAAGTTCCAATCTTGTTAATAAAGGTATATTATATAAACATATAACCTTGTTAATAAAAAGACTTACTCTTTAAGCTTTTCAATTTCCTCAGGAGTATACCTAAGCAAAAGGTAAATAAAAATACATTATTTTAAACAGAAAGCATACAGCATAAATATTTTTGTTTCTAACCACTCAGTACACATTTAGTTACAACAACAGATTAAGGAATTTCAGCTGTAAGAAACAATTTGACTGAAAGCTTTGAAAGAAAGTGAAGAACAAATGTAATTTTCCACATTACTGCATTTCTAAGATTATCTTGTCTAACATTCCTCGTTTGTTAGCAAAATTTCTCAATCCCAGTGATCTTACTATGAAAAACAGAATTAGAATTTTGTGTATTGGTCTCTCAAATAAACAGCTGTTTTTTCCTTCCTGTCTCAGTTCACAATCACCATAAGGCTGACTTACCATTACAAAAAAAAGAAAAGAAAAAATCAGCATTAAGATGGTATTTTTAATTTTCAACTACCTTTAAAAACAAAAATCTAACATCCTTTTCGGCACTTCTGGATGGTGCCATACCCACTGCTTTAGAGATGGGTAAATGAAGGGCACAGGGATGAAGATCAAGGGCACAGTTCTAGAAAGAAACCACATCTCAGCAGGTCTGTGCCTGAATCCTCCCTGCAGCTCTGTTTTGTTTTTTTTTAAGCTGTGGATACCATATTGTCAAGGCTGATCTATCATAATTCAGCAGAGTGACTTATGACTAGGAAGAGCTAGGGGTGTTTGGCTAGAATCTTCTGTCTCCCACATAACATGTCAAGTATTAAATACATGACCCTATTCATACCCATAAAACCATGCAGCATTAGAGGTTTTCATACTTTCCAACATGGTTTCTGTCATCATACATGCGAAGAACTCTTCTATAGACAGCAAAGAGAGGCCGATTCAGACCCCAAGCTATTGTCCTGTAGAAATCTTTTCTTTCATCTTTTGACATTTCAAATATAATTTCAGTGGCATCTTTTATTCCACGAGCCTAGAAGAAAGCATTTAAAAAAAGAAACCCACAAACAAAATACCTTAAATAAAGTCTCCTAAAAATCAAGAAGAAGAACACTTAAGAGCTGAAGTCTAGCATACTATCATGCAACTTTCTATGTATCTCAAATGCTACAGTTCAAAAGTTAAACTGAGTATTTACAAATTAGCTACCTCAAATACAAACCCTTGAACACTTCTCCCTCCCTACCCCCCCGCCCCGGAGTCCAGGTAGACATGGAAGCTTTAACTTTCATCTATATTTAAAAAAATCTGTCCAATGAATATTTCAAGATGAAAAATTGAAGCGTCACTTAGGGCTTCATGGAAAATATACTCTAATGGAATTATCCTGGGGCTATACAGTGGAAGGTTGCCAAAAAGTGCTGTATCAATTTATTACATAATTTTCGATATTCTTTATCTGAAAGCAATTTTTTTTTTCAATTAAACTGCTCATTCTGATGGAAGCTAAAAACAAATTTGATACAAAAACACCGGAGTTAAGTAGGAAACTTAAAAAGGAAACCTTTAGTTTAACTTCAGCTTAAACTAAAAATCACAATATTTCAGTTATTCAAAGCAGTACAAGAAAGCAGATAAATGGGAAAATAATGAATCAAATGAGTCACCAGTAACTGAAAAAGTTATTTAGCTATCTTAAAAAAAGCTTCTCTAGATTTAAAAAATAGTACTACCTGTGAATGACTTTGTGGCAGAAATTCTAATACATGTGTGGGTAGGCACACCTACAACTAATACTGAGGATTTTTACACCAACGAAGATTAAATTCAGGGCTTTTTGTGATTCACAAATGAAGGATGGGGAACCTGTAATATCCAGGCTATATATTCTCAGCTCTAAGTGTTCAGCTCAAATAATTCTCAGCTGTAAGCCTACCACCAATATGACTTATGGGCAATTATCACTGTCAGCATGTTAACTGCATGCCTATTTTTACACAGAACTCCGACAACAATAAATTAAGGGGAAGAAAGCCAATACTGGCATCCTGCTAGTGAAGTAAACAAATACAGATATGGCATTAAAGAAGTCTGGAAGCTGTACTCAATGCTTTGTAAGGAAAATTATCTCTATTCCTAAGGCAATTTTTTTCCTCTGTCTTCACCAAAGATTTAATGAGTGATGTATATTCAGAGAAAAAGATTAAGCCACTTGAGCACACCGACGTGAAATTTTAAAATGGGTTATATTCAGTACACAAATTAAAAGCAATGTTACATTCAGTACACTTAAATCCTCTATATGGATACAACTATCTTGAATGTATTTCAAATGAGTAATGACCATTTCTACCACGAACCAGTCCATCACTTATTGCACATTCTGGGGGCTGCATCACCACACCAACTAGCAGATGACATACTCTAACAATACCTTTAAATAACGCTCAATGTTACTCATCAAAATGTCAATTTCTTCCTTTGACCACATCCCTTGCTTCCACTTATGGCCTGAAAATAGAAACGACACACTAATTACTGAAAGGCAGCAAAACAACAACAAAAAAAATCAGAAAAACATGACTGTCATTATTGCAATTAACAAAGAGTAGTAATTTTGGCTACTTAAACTAACTAGAATTAATTTTAAACAGATGTTATTTCAGAACTGATAAACAATCCTTAGTTACTGTCAACTAATGCTTAAATAATGTGAGTCAGACTTCTCTTCAAAAACATCATTTTAAAAAATATATAACAGGGATTCCTCTATGTTCTGTCAATTCATGTTTTAAGCCACAACTAGAAAATTTGTCTTTAAACTGACAGCTGAAATTTCCATGCACTCAAATGATTCCAGAAGCTGGAATTTAAAATGTGAGACAAAATATTACTTGAGGAACTGGCAACAACATGGGGTTCTCTTACACGCCCTATCACTTCCCAACATGTGAGCATTGCTACCTACTGTGAGTGCTTTTCATAGAGGTAAATACCTTGTCTGTTTTGACAAGCTGGTCCCCATATCTCTCTTTTTTTTTTGTATTGGGAATAATGCCCAGTGGTCACAATCAAGATAAAAGACTCATGGCAAGTGTTTTACTTCCCAAATAAAAGTGGCAAACCCATAGAAACAAACATTATGTTTCCTCTCTATGCCTTTAGTAGTAACTACAATGCCAGTTAAGCTTTAAAAGCAAAACCAATCAACACTATTCTGAGAGAAAATGTCAAAACTGACGTCTATCAATAAAACATTAAAACATTCCTACCCTAAATTTATATATAGATTTATCTTTTTCCCCTCATGCTCATACCATACTGAATATTAATGATCACTTATAATTAAGATAATGATGGTGACCCAGTTTACATACTGGTGTGTGCTGGCTACCTGCCCATCTCTGCTCAGAAGAATCAGGGTATTTCCTTCTCAGCCTGCTAATTACCAGAGCTGAGAGGCAGAACACACCAAACAGGCTGTTTACTCAAATCCAATTAAAAAGGAAAGTACAGGTATTATTACTAATTAAGTTGGACCTGATGAGAGAAAACTACTCCCTTGTGCCTGATGTCTTCAATCTCTTCTTCCAAAGCTACAGAGACAGAACAATAATCTACAGCTGTAGCTGTGATTCACGCCTCTGTCCAAGCATCTGAACCAACTTAAAGGGGCACTGCTACTCTTTACATGGAATAACCTTTAATATCCAACTTTTTTAGGAAATGATGTATATTCTGCACTTCACGTGTTTGCATAGTCAGCGCCAAGATTATTATAACCTGTCCATGGGTCTTCAAAGAAAGAATTACCAGGTGGAGACTGCTATAAAAAGATGAGCTCAGGCAACACAGGTCAAACTCCTAGCTACTGTAAAAGACACACATACTGGGATTCTTTCACAGCTGATCTCTGTGACAAAACATGGAGACCCCATGAAACGTTCAGCTAGTATGGATTCTCAAATATTTTTCTTGGCATATTTTATTGGAAATGTCTTCCTCAAATTATTAATCTCTTAATTAGCAACACCAGATTTAGTGCCCTTGATCATTCACAACTGTAAATGCCACTTGTGATATATGGTCACTTGATACGCCTATAAGACAGCTACAAATGCTGTACGTTCCTAATATATCTAACAATACACAATCAAACACGAGGCCAAGTCACATGAAAACAGTCATTTATTTCTCTGCCAAATCACCAGTACACGCTCCTCCAGTCACAGCTGAGAATGTGCTGCTCCCAACCAAAGTCCTTTACCATTGACTACTAAAAAGATCACAATCTCTGTACTGCTGCTCACCCTGGAGCACAGCAATTCTAGCAACAGGATTTCTCATTATTTCTACCCAGATGCCTCAGCAGTCCAAAGCCAAGGGAACTCTTTGCTATCCCATCTATGCCCCAGTCCTTGGACTGAACACTGAATAGCTTTGAAGCCTTATAAATCTAACAAATAAGAAGGACAGAGAGAACAGGGAGAAATTATTTATTGGCTGTTAGAAGCAACTGTTAGTGCACACTTGGGATCAGTAAGTGAAATGGTCATTGACAGAATTGCTCAGCTCCTTTCTCTGAATTTTCCATATCCAACACCCGAGTTCTGAGTGCCTCACCCACATTTTTCACTGACTCAGCAGTACACTCAGCTCTCTGGAGTAGAACTCACTGGGTGAAAGATCATTTCCTCTGCGAGAGAAAACCATTACTTTTTTCATAAAGTTTTCTAATAAAAAAAAGGAAGTTGCTTTGGACTGAGTGAAAAGGATTTAAATTTTTTTTACCCCTCAAAAGAGGTAAAGTCAGGGTAAGAAAACTACTAGAGAAACTGACAAACTCTCCTGGAGAGATAATGTCTTCATTTGACACTAAGTTGTTTCTCTAGGTTTAGAAAGGCACTTCTCCTGGGAGAAAAAAATTTAGAAAGTTCTAAAGTTCAGCAACTACTACATGATTGCACAGATACATTTCTGAAGGGAGGAATGCCAATGCGGTGGCAGTTTTAGGAGTAGCAGTGATTATTTCACTAGAGCCTGGTCTGCATAATCGCTCTACTTCTGAAGCAACTCCATTCCAGAAACTGTTTAATCACAACACAGTAACTAGACTAGTAAGCCCTACTCAGAGGAAGAGGTATTAACTGAGCACAAATTGTTTTCCTGGTGTACACCTTCTGACTGCAGCTTCCCCTCTCCTAACCAGGCAGAAGTACAAACAGAGCAAACACAACTGTCTGACCCATCTGTGCTGACACACGTTATCTACAGCAGCTCTCTACCATCGCCACTAGAATCACCGCCACCACTGCAAGCACGGCCACTCTTCCTCTCCAACTGTATCCGGAGTTCCAACTTTTTGCATACAAAGTGTAAGAGGGATGGTGAAGACTTAATGCATTAGATCTCTCAGCACTTTTAGAATCAGTCTTCTCAAATATCTTCACTAAAAAAGCCAGAGCAGAGATGACTTGATGCAACCTGCAAAATGTTCTGAGGCATTTGGAATAGTTTACCTTTTTACAGCATGGGAGAACTGCATTTGCAATATCCTACCTTTATTTGTTAGAGAATCCTTATCCTCTTTGGTTGTGAACCAGGCTTGACTAACAGCTGACACTTCTTCATTGCCCATTGGGGAGATTTCATCCAGCTGTTCATTCTGAAGAATCTTGAAAAGACCAATACAAAATCATCCAGTAAGATCTTCAGTTCTATCAGCTTGCATTTAACATGGAGCCATAACTTGAAGGAAAACGAAACCAGCAAACCTAGTTACCTTGCTGACTGCTCAAAAGTGCCACATTTTAGACATCAAAGTGCATTCACCTTTCTTAAAACACTGGAGTAAGATTTAGCATCTTAACATACAGATGTTGTGCCAATTAATTAGACAACATTCTTCATCATATTTCATGTACAGCAAATAGAAAAAGTCTCACTGGCTTTGGTGGAAAGAGGTCTATGTCCAGCATCTCCAGTCTAGAACTTTTAAACATGCTACACCAACAATGAGAACCGTATGTAACTGTTAGGACTTAATTTTTAATCAAAGAGTGACAGAAATAACAGATAAACTTGTCTTCTCTGCAGATCACCACAGAGCAAATAATGATCAGTGGAGGGTTACATCTGTTACTGTTTACTGTATTGCTCTTTGGGCAGGAACTTATACTACATAGAACCTCTTTCATATATAAAATGATTCAACTGTACTTTTATAGAACAACATTTTGCAAAGACCCATGCTCAGATACATTAGTTTCATACTAAAAAGAATCTTTTTCATTTAATAAGCCCTTTCTGCTACTTGTTTCCCTTTTCATTTCAATTTGAATAAAACTGTACATCAAATAGGTCAATTCTGAAGTTCGACTGTACCTGAATCTGAGTAACAGTTCCTTCGTTAATCTCATCTTCAGCTACCTCAGTGGTAGCAGTCATGGTCACCTCAAAGCTCTGATCATTTTCTGAAACTTCACAGAAGGGATAAATTAGTTGTGCACCTTACTCCTGTAACAGCTTTTAGGCATGCTCTAGGTTTTATAAATTGCTTTCTTTCCTCTGAAAAATTTAAAAAGGCCTTAATCTGTATTCATTTGTTGACATAGTAAAATCATCAAGATGACTGTCAACTGTTCCTCTTAAAATCTAAATATGGGTTTGAAACGTTCAGGTTTATACTTGGCTATAATTATGACATAATGTGAAACATATAAATAAAAGGTGTTTGACCTGGTGCAAACATTTGGTACTGTATTAATGCTCCCTTTCCAGCCCTACCTTCAGTATTTTCCAAATACTAAAAGAAAACATTCAAGTATTTTGGCTGCATTCTTTTTCCACAGTTTTCCTTCAACTTCAGCACGTTAATGCCTTTACTTCAATGGAACTTCTGCTAGGTTCCACTAAATGAACAGCCACTCTAGGTGTTGCAAATTGGTATTTTAACTTGCTAGATCTGGTTTCGCCTCCCTTTGAGAGACTATATTGAACTCACTAATATTCAATCAACTTCCTTAAGACTAATTCAGAACTCAGCCTACCTTTTGTACAACAACCTCTACCTTAAAAAGACCATACATCTCAATATTATAAAACATGGAAATGCTAACAATGCTGTTTGATCATTAAAAAAACCCTAACAGCTCTTTGCAGCAGAGCATCTACTTTCTTGTTCATTCACTTATCCTTCAATTTATTCAATGCACCTGTGCCTGCACTCCTCTATCGGTAAGGGAGGTTTATTTTATCAGTACTATATAGATAACAATTGCTGCAAAACCATCCAAGGCTCTGAGAGGTAAAGATGATAATACCTTAGTAATAAAATTTGAAAATAAAACATGTAAAATATTGTAATGCGATCCACTTTTAACCTTTACCAACAAAAACATGTACTACAAGAGTACATCAACTTGTAAGAACTTACTTGGAACCGCAACAACAGAAATGCAGGGAGTGGAATCATCAAGGCTTTGATCATCCTCTGATAAACAAAGCCTCTTGTGTGGAGGTTCAGTGCTGTCTTCAGAGTCTACTTCATCAGTTTCTAACAACAAAAAAATACACAGGTTACCTTCTATTAACAAAGTGGAGCTTTGGACCAAGTTCTGTTAACTAAGTGGACCAAACCTAAAGGTAGAAGCAAATGTGATAGGTTGGTTTGGTGCTTTACTACTGCCCAGGAACTTGGTCTGAGTTATGGGCAGTTACAGTTCACCTGCTCTCTTCAACATACATTTTCTGTGTGACTGTCTTTGTAAATTCCATCCACAGTCCATTACACACAAACCCACCCCTTAAGTCTACAGAAATTTGGGTACGTGCTTGGTTCTAAGGACCCATTTAGACTCAAATAAATCAGAACAGCTCTATCCTTGTCGGGCACATACATACATAATTTTGCGGCTTACACCTAATTTGAGATTTTATCCTTCTTTAAACTGAAACAGAACAAATCGCAGCATAGTAAGCACAATCCAAGTAGCTCACTGAATTTGGGGGCAGGGAAGTATGATTGTTGGATCAATGAAAAAATAGGAAAAAATACAATGCAATACAATTCTATACCATTTTGAGGGCAGTGAAGTATAAGGTTCCCTTCAGTGTCCTGAGTCAAAGTCACAGAGTTCACGGTTTCTACTGTCACTGTGTCTGACTCTTCTTCAACTGTGCTCATACTCAAACCTGAAAGAGCAATACACAGATTACTTTTCTGCAGTCAGACCACCCCTTTGTCCACAATGCTGCTTCCTTTATCTCAAACAACCAACAGAAATTCCTGTAAAGAATGATGGATGTCGTCTGTCTGTTCTTTCACATTAACAATTCCATGCTTTAAGACATTCACCTGCCTTTACTTTTCCTGCGTATTTACACATTGCACAGGATAACATCGGACAGTTTCAAAGCTACTTTTTCAGTTAAAAATAGTACCTGAACTCCCTATTCAGGAACATTTGCAAGATACTTTATTTTTTAAGTACACAAACCTAGGCTATTAGTTTTTCAAATCTGTTATTTTTTTGTCTCACTAATATTTGTTCCACTGCTCATATAATAATTTTACTATTATATAACCTAAAGCTAGTCAGGACTGAGAAATATTTTTGTAGTGTCATATCACTCATAGCTGCACTATATATAGATTGCTAAATTACAAAGATTTATTCTCCTTTCATGCATATAACTAACTTGTGAAACTAGTATTTTTTTCTTTACCAAAGAAACAACATGAGCAACCGAAAAATTGTGTGCAGGCAATCACCAGTATAAAAAATTACTCAGAAAATAAGTTATCCAGGATAAGCACTATACATGGAAGTCAGTGAACTAAGGCAATACAAAGTGCTTCTGATAATCTCATCTGCTATAAAAGTGAAGAAACACAAAGCTTACAAGAACTTCAGTGTAAACTAGCACTATTACTAATTTTGAAATAAAGCAAAACCAAACCCCACAAAAAAGTTCTAATCCACCAAATACAAAGAAATGTAACCTTTTCTGCTGCAGCAGCTAAATAAAATCACATCTAAAATATCCAGAAGCTTTGCAATGATTTCATCAATTCTGAGCACCTGGGTTTGGCGACTGACTTTGGCAGAGATTTGCAAAAATAAAATATCATCTATTTCTCCTTGAAGTACTCAGTTCTTTCTATGTGTTTTCTCATATGTCAACTTGTAATTTTTATTTTGAAGCCAAAATACTATTATCAACAACTTTAACTTACATTGTTAAAAAATTGACTATAGCTTTAAAAAAATAAAACACAATTACATTACAAAGCCTCCATGTACCATGCGGGGATACCCATATACCCATATGTAAGTGGAATTTAAAACCTGGATTTTAAATCCCCTGTATGATGCTAACAATATTGCTTCAGATTTAATTTTTAATCAGAAAACATGTTCTTTGGTATTGAAGATTCCCAAGAGTAGTGTTTTCTTGGAAGGATAACACTACTGCCAGTCTTTCAATAAAATTACTTATCACCTCTCAAGCTTGATAAAGATTTGGCACATCTTTAAGCACATGTAGTGATTGATTCCTAGAATGAAGTGATGTTACCCTTCTGAACATGTCAAAAATTTCAGATACTCTTGGCATTTTAAATCAGAGGGTTCTCAAATTTACTTTCATATCTGCCATCACCAACAGCTCCTTGCCACATACAAGTGTAGGAGGCAATAACTTCCTCGTGATTCATCTGCTTCTGAGTTTTACAACCTGTGCCCTATCCTTTAGTAGAAGCAATGTTTGTCGCACAGCTACAGTACTGATTTTCAAGATCCAAAAGAGGCATCCTTAAGTCCAAAACATGAAGAAATCCAAAGTGTTACAGCTAAATTAGCAGACTGTAACTTGTTCTACTCAGTTTTGAGTTATTCATTTAATTTTTTGGGACTGAACAAATTGGATAATTCTGGAGGGCCAAAAGAAACAGACAGATTTTCTTCTTCATGTTCATATGTACTTTCCGAATAACTTTTTACTATAGGGAATGCTGCAGGAAAAATTCCCAAAGTTACTTGAAATGCCATGGAGGATTCTTCTTTAATTTTACACGAACAGACAGAAATAATATTTATTTTTCTATAATAATCTGAAAGCATCTGTTTTTCTTCTCACCACTAAAAAGACATTTCATCACTTGAAAGACATGAGATTTATTTCTATAAAACACATTCTATCAATCATATACTGCACCCAACGCTGATCTAGAAGCAGCAGAAACTATAGCACCATCCACAGCAGAAGACCATTCATTCTTTTCATTGAAAGAATACTGAAAACTGAATACAGAGCTAGCAAAGCTGAGCCATCCCTTTCATCAGTTTCTTGGGATTTGCTGAGAATCAAAGAATACATTTATAGGATTAGGCTTCCAAGTCAAAAATACACAGTAATTAGGGTTGTCCATTTGCATGCTCTCCCTCACTGGCTTGCCCTGTTAGAAAAGGATACAGCATGGAAGGGGTCCATACATCCAAACCCGGCATTTCCATCAAGGGTGGGGAGGAAGATACACCACGGTCAATAGCTGCTACCCTGACACTGCCAAACAGAGCTGTAACAGGACTAGATGGCTGAGGCACCACATCTAACGGCACCACTGATCCTTCTGATCAAGTTAGACATCTACAGTTGTCTGCCTGAGCTCCCAGGTACTCCTTACAAAGCACCAAAAACTGTGTACAGCACAGTGCGCAAGGAAGAGTGGCTTCCTAAGAAGCACTCCTGAATGGGATGCCTGGACTGAGCAGAGTCTTAGAACTTTTTGCCACTCTCCCAAGAAAGGCTTATCCCAACAGTAAGTGCATGCTCTCCAGAAAAATCAATAATATTCTGTGCCAGATACTTGAGATTCAGCATATCTCAAGTTTTCCTGAGTAAAGGTAATAACAATAATCAATATAAATCAATTATCAATAAGCCTTGATAAAAACTCAGAAAGAGCCAAATCCTTGAGTTGACTGGAAAAATTCCCATTAATGGATATGGCCTTGGACCTCAACTGAAAACTGACTGCAAAGAACATGAGGAGTCAAGTCAAAGTAAAATGTATATTTTGGGCATTGGCTTTTTATTCATTAGACTACACAAATACAAGAAAACTGAAGGAAACAAACAAAATTGTTCTTTCAAGATACATTTACACCAGGACAGAAGCACTAACCTGTAAAGCCATGAATTAATGACCAAAAGGTGAGAAAAAAAAAAAATCTCAAGTAACTGCAGTTGGTTCTCCTGTGTGAATACAAAACAACCTCCCAATCTTTTAAAAAAATCACTGCTTTACACTTAAATAATGACAGAACCACCACATATGCTGAAGATACATCAAATATGACATATGATGGGACCACCTGGAGTTTCTGGTGAGCTCAGCAGAGAAAGCACAGTGCTGCTGCAGGAGACAACGCCCTCTGATGCAGGCTTCTTTGACACTGGCTGCAGGGACACTGTACTTGCCCGATGTCCTTGATTTATCATGGGATGACAGCCGAAGCCATGCTAAACAATGCTGTACCGCCGCAGAGGTCTTTCAGGATGTGCCATGCAAATCCTGTCTAATACAGACACCTGCAACCCCACTACACGTATGCTCTTGAAAAAGTTAAATACAAAGTTAATAACAGCCCATGTTTCACAATTGGTGAGAATTATGACGACTAGTCTTGTCACTTCCAAAATATCATCTCCTTTTCATAACTTCACTAAGTATATTTTTGAGAATGCACTGTTTTCTTCTTAAAACAAAAAGCTTGCTTTAATTTTAAATGCATGACCCAAGACTTTTCTTTAATCCTTGAATCAAACGCATTCTTTATAGACATACCAATCTACCACTAATATTTTATGTTCTGAAGGAGGGTGTTAGCTCGTGGTGGAAGGGAACACTGTTGGATGAACATACACTAACAGTGTGGATGCATATTACGAAATACAGTGAAAACAGCATAATCTTAAATTTCTAAGATAGCAGCGTAGAAATCAGTGTAAATTTAATAAGCACTTTTTGGCTTGTTAGATTTTTGGGTACATACACAAATCCAACATTTTTAAGAGCTGCACTGCAATTTTAAACAGGTTTCAACATACAACCAAACAGACAGGAAAATGCTTTGCCTATGAGAATTGTTTAATATAGAATTCCAACATAAATTTTCCACTAAAGACACGTAATACAGCAGTTCTTATTTATCTGGGAAACATCCAGCAGATTTTGGCAGAAAAAAACCTCCACAAAGGTGATTTTATACCAAGTTACAAAAACAAAAAAAAAACAAAAAAAACAAAAACAACACATTTATGTACAAAAGTCCTGTAATTTTAAATCATCTTCATCAGGCAAGCAGGCTCAATTATTCTGTGGGCTGTAAAAATTTAAGCACTTTTAAGAAACCGTATTTTTACCCTTGCAGACAGAATTCTGTCATTCTGTCTTCTGTGGACTGTTGTAAATCTTTTAAAATTTCTACATGAAATAATACTAAAGGCTGTGTTCTCTGCACTGGGCAGAAAGCAAAAGTATATTTCACTAAATCCTGTAAGAAGCAAAAACTGAAGTTTATTAAGGGAGGCTTCTGGCTAGTGAGGCATTTAACTGGACCAATCACATGGGATGCATTGGGATTTCAAGGCATTCATTCAATAATAACACAAAGGAAATAAAAGTCATTACAGGACCCCATATACCTCAGATTTAAGAAAGCCTGAATGTTTAGTGTATTCCAGACCCTGGCTCTTACATAGTCAATACTTAAAATAATCACGAGTTCTTTATTCAACTTATGCTATTACTCAACAAAAAACCTCTTCTCCACACCAAACGGGTTCCGCCCAAATCTAGAAATCCAGTGCCCAGAAACTGTCTTTTAACAGCTGCAACAATGGACATAAGACAGGACCAAAGTGGACAGATATCAAACAGAAGGACCCAAAGACCTGAGTTCAAGACACACACAAAATTAAACTGTATCAGCATGAGATTACAGTCCTTTAGGAACAGTTACATTCTGCTCATCCATGGTATTTGGAGAAGTGGGTCATCACAGAACCAGAATATATGGGAGACACAATGGGACAAACTGTTCTCATTTGCATCAATCCAAATTTGGCAGAACTCCATGAGTTCTAGCCCATCCATTGATATTTTAATAAAAAGCACTGAACATGCTTTAAATGTCATACGGGGCCTGGGGGTAAAGAGGAGGGGAGATAAGTGCCAGCTCCTTCAAAAGAAAGAACACATCAAGTTTTTTCTTTTTTTGGTAACAGAAAATGACTCTCAGGCACAAGGTTATGACTATGAATAAAAATCTTGATAAGTATGATATGTACTAAAATAAATATTCATTTTCTTTCATGTAAATCCAGTTTCACTGTAAGCATTCCAGTAACTTCTTCACCTTTAAAAACAACAGCCAGAAATTTAGCATCCAGTAAAATATGAGAAGTTGATCATTGTCCAAACTGTACAAGACATTAAGTCTGACGAGCAAAGACACAGCTCTGTTGCTTTCTGATGGACAGATGAGCACAGAATTAATGCTCATAAATAAGGGACTATTAGAAAATGTAAAATACAGTACAGACACATGGAGATCTTTGTCTCTTATATACCCATCTTTTATAATTTTGAAAGGTTAAGCCAAAAATCAGTATTTTTAGGCATTCTAGGAGTTTTAATTAATATTCAGTCTTTTCGGTAAATCATAAAACATCATCTAGAAAGTTTCAGTAAGTGTCTCGAAAACAAGTATTAAGTTGTTGCCATTATTATATTCATGTGGACCGATGGAAATCGGAATTCGAATGAGATGTGTCCATCTCATTGCACAGCCTACATCTCCCGGTTTTGCAAAGGGAAATTAACTATACTGTCAAGAAGCCAATTTACATCTATGGCCAGAGCAGTGCTGGCAAACAGAAAGCATTTTCTAGATTACTTCAACACGTAACCTACAATAGCCAGGTGAGGCTGAGCAATAGTAACTCTGTGAATAAATACATACAAATAATATCTGCCAGATAAAAAGGCAGCTAGTAGAAGGGTAATATGCTTCACTGTGCCCAATGACACAATCAAGACACCTCAAAAAGAAAACTAAAGGAAGGAAAAAAAGGCTTGTCTGAGCAGAATCCTTTATTTTGGCGAAACAGAGTGTAACTCCAGTGCAAAAAAGCCTGCCACCGCTTTTAGATGAAATCCCTGATCTTGGGAGAATTCCGCGTTTCAGACTCCAAAAAATAAAGCCCCGAGCAACTTCAAATCACAACTCTCGCTGGAAAAAAAGATTATAAAACAAAACAGATAAAAGCCACAAGCTTAGGATACCCCAACCGCAGTCCCAGCGAGGGGAAATGGGGAGATTTAAACACGTTCGTGCAGGTGGCCTTTTATGACAGACATCGAGGTAAACGGGGAACTTAAAAAAGAAACGGGGAAAAGCCCCAAAGCAAAACAAAAAAACCTCAGGTGCCGCCCTCCCCTTCCCCTGCCCTCCCCAGGGAACCGAGGTTTAGATAGTTTCCAGGGTTTCCCCTATTTTGCCGTCCGTCCGTCCCCTTCCAAATTTCTTCCTGCGCAGAGCTCCCGACGCCCGGCAGCACCGCGGGAAGCCGGGAAC
>NW_010110617.1:0-247 GCF_000699245.1 Pterocles gutturalis
GAGGATTTCTGGAGCAGAGCAAGGATGCATGGAGCTCACTGTAGAGATAGAGGCGCCTGCCTCCGCTGTGTTCCTTGCGGGTCTGGCTCGGGAGGAGGGGAGGAAGCAGGGCTATTGCGACAGGGCTTGGCTGCAGCTCTCCTGTTAAGCACACTTGAGAACCAAATCGGTGAAGGGCCTCATGCTGTCATCCTTCCCAGCAGGGGCTGGGCGCCTGGGTTCCTCCCATGGCAGGGCTGGGGGACCA
>NW_010110617.1:295-3044 GCF_000699245.1 Pterocles gutturalis
ATGGGGTGAAGCTCCATGTTTCGCCCCTGCTTTGTCCCTGCACAGGGCTGTCCCCGAGAGCAGCGGGGGGTTTCTCCCCTGGGCAGCCTTCTCGGGAGGCACTCCTGGGTTTGTGCTGCTGCTCTTGCTCCTCCTCCTCCCCCCTTTTTAAAGCTCGGCATGCAGAGCTGCGATGCTTTCGATGCCGACTTGCCAAGGCTTAACTCGTTACATGGGTATTTTTAATGTTAGACTCCAGTGGGAGAACGGCTGATTATGTTTCCCTTTCGCCCGAGGCAGGCTGTGGCACGGAGCCGGAGCACGGTTGAGCCCTGGCGAGGGTGGCCTTGGCCAAGTCACCCTGCCCCTCCATGCCTCAGTTTCCCCATCTGTAAAATGGGGATAATAATGCTGCTCTACCTCGCAGGGGTTGTTGTGAGGCTTCCTTGGCTAACATTTGTGAAGTGCTTTGAGATCCCTGGATGAGGGGTGCCACAAAATGCCAGAGGGTCTTTGCGAAGGGTCCCTGCAGGGGGGCTCGGGCAAGCCAGCCCCCTTCCCAAGGGCTGCGGCAGGATGTGAGACGTGAAGGGAGTGAGCTGATCCTACAACTGTAGTTGACAACATTGTGATTTGTTCCCTATTTCTCCTTTACTTGGGGGTGTCTGTCAGTCAAGCTGCAGGAGAGGCAGCTCCCCCATCCCCTCAAAGCTGGGAATCAGAGCTGAGCCCTGACTTCCCCGGCTGTGAGGGCTTGCACCCCGACAGAGGGGCTGGAGTGGAGGGCAGGCGAGGATTTGGTGGGCAAGGCAAAGACAGAAAGGTGAGGTGCTGCCTTCTGTGCAGACGGCTGTGGGAGAGGTGGGAGCACCCCTGGAGTGGGGCTGTGCATTGGGGACAGGGGACAGGTACAGGCGCCTGGCCCCAGGCACGTTTCCTCGGCTGCTGGTTAAACGGGTGAGTGATGTCCCTGGGATCCCGGTCTCCTCTCTGAGGATCCGTGGGACCCTCAGGAAATCACTTGACTCCTCTGTGCTTTAGTTTCCCCATCTGTAAAAGGGGGCTGGTGAATCTGAGCTGCCCGAGAGGAGGGGTGAGGCTCCTGCATCGCTTTGCCGAGTGCTCCGGGATCCTGGGGCGAAAGGCACGCTGTAAATGGAAAAGGCTGTTAACGTACCCTTGGGCAGGAAGGCGTGAGGACCCCCGGTTTGCCCCAAGAGCCCCCCAGCCCGTCCTTGGAGGAGACCTCTCGTGGGAGAGGGCCGTGAGGGGAGGAAGGGATTTTTTTAAAGAACTCTTTTTAGCTGTCCTAACCTGTTGGCCTTTTTTAGCCGGTATCTGGACACAGTTCCACTTACCACAGGATATGCAATGCTGTACTATGCATGGATTACTCCTCGGGCTCGATGGGAAGAGTCAGCATAAGCAGTTTGTGAATGTAGCTGTATGTGCACATGCGTATGTGGGTGCTGGACACGGAGCAGGGGCTCGGGGGAGAGGGCTGGCGGGGGAGCTTCTGCCAGCACCCGCAGGGTCCCTGCTGTCACAAGGGCTCTGGGGGGTCTGCAGGGGCTTTCTGGGGTGTGGGGGGAGAAGCCCTGCTGGAGGTGCGTGCTGCGACAGACACGTATGTGCATAAGCATATATAAACACACGTAGGAGATACCTGCGAATAAACACAGGGTGTGTACAACATGCTGTGTGACGACTTACAGCATATTTTTGCACTGTAGAGGTTTAGTTAGCTTTGCATTGAATGAAATAAAGTTTATGTTTACTAGAGAAACTCGCTCTGGTTGGGCTTGCTGTGGGTGTCTATTTGGGCTTTCCGTGACCCCCTGGGCACAGAGCAGCAGTGCTTCCCTTGTGTGCTGGGTCCCTTCTCTGGACTGGGAAAGCAGCTCCAGGCTGTAGCGTGTGGTACTGCAAAAACTACCCCTGCGAGCAAGAGGGACAAAGCCTCCAGAGGCTGCATGAAAAAACAAATACTTTCTTTTAATGAGGATGTTCTATGACATAATCATCATTTCTCTCTGTATAACAGTAGTGAGCAAACAGCAGGTTAGCCCCCCAGGAGCCTTCCTGCCAGGGCAGGGTCAGCACAGGGCAATAAATTAATCTCTCTCCGGAAGGGAGCTTGAGCTGGTCAGATTCCTTCATGGTATCGGTGGCCATCGCTTCGAGCCGCCCTTTGCCTCCTTGGCTGTCCTTAGGTGTGCTAAATCACAGCCTGCCAGCGAGGGTTCGGGAGGCACTGCTTTCCTTCCAGGGCTCAAGATCCATTTCCCAGCTGCTGCCAGAGCCAAGACGGCCAAGCGCGTATGGATGGGGAGGGAGGCTTGGGGAGAGGGGGGGAACTGTCCCAGCGGGTCTCAGAGCTCTGACTGGAAGGAGAGAGAGGGAGAGAGGCAACTGCAAGCTTTGAAGGGCAGCCGAAACCAGGAGGAAAAGCGAGTGGCATCCTTAAGGAGCTGGCTTGGTTCCCACGCAGAGCTGGAGGGCTGGCTGCCTGCAGCCCCGCATCTCTGTCCCTGCAGCAATGCTGCACTCCACTGGTGCAGTCCCCTCCGTGCAGAGCTGCCAGGGGTCCCTGGCCCTTCCCACCACCCCAGAGCCCTCGCAATAGAGCAGCTGCATGTGCTGCTGCAGCGATGTGAGCAGCGCAGCACTGACCCTCCGCACAGCATAGATCCAGTCCAGGTAGGCGCGGACGCTGGTGTAGACTCCGGGCGTGCTGGGGGTGCCGCAGCCCTGGCCCCAGCTGACGATG
>NW_010110617.1:3257-4557 GCF_000699245.1 Pterocles gutturalis
CGCCGGCACACAGCATCTCCTCGGTGACCTCCCCGTGGTAGGCAGCCCGGTTGCAGCTCTCGGTGTCGATGAGTTTCACCTCTGCCTGCTGCAGCGTCTCTGACAGTTTGCCTGCGCAGAACGTGGCTGCTTGGAGGGGTGCCTGGGCGAGCAGGGACCCCCCGCCGGTCCCCTCTCCTCCTGCTGGGGGGGACCCTGCCCTGGGCTTGCTATGCACTCACCATGCTCCTGCGTGTAGCCCCAGCCTATCACCCACAGGGACGTGCCGGGCACCAGCTCCTCGTCGAAGTAGGGGAGGCAGATGGGCTTGCTGCTGTCTGGAAGGGAGAGGGGAGGCACAGGAGATGCTGGGGATGCTCAGAGGAAGGTCCCTCTGGCTAGGCACCCAGCTTCCCGCTGATGGGTGCCTTGGCGAGCTCTTGCTCTGAGGAGGTGTGTGCCACATCTCACCTGAGTCCTGCAGGGGAGCCTGCAGCTTCACCAGGGCAATGTCATTGTCCTTGGGAGACGGGCGCGTGGGCTCAGCCACGAAGACCTTCTCCACAGCGAGGGTGGTGGTGCCCGAGAGGAGGTTGGAGCCAGCCTTCACATGCCATCTTTGAACGATGGGGTTGTTCCTGCGCACAGACAGGTCTGTTATTGCTCCCCTTCCCCTCCGGGACTGCTGCAGGGACGGGCAGCAAAGCCCTGCCTGCGCTGGGTCAGCATCACTCGGCTGTATGGACCGAGGGGCACAGAGCCCTGCGCAGACGCGTTCATTATGGGACCTTTAAGTGACATATCGCATTGACCCGGTGCTGGCTGTCACCACGGTGTGATGCAGTGGGAGGGGGTGACTCACTTGAAGCAGTGCGCTGCGGTCAGGACCCAGTGGGGGTCGATGATGGTGCCCCCGCAGATGTGCTCGCCCCGGTACTGCAGGCTGACCTGCCACGGCCAAGCCTCGATGGCAGCCGGGCTCCCGCCCAGCACGCGCGGCATCCTCCTGCTCTCCCCGCACTCTTGTGGGCAGCCAAGCAGCGGCAAAGCAAGATGTTAGCTGCGGGGTGGGGAGAGAAAGAGCATCCTCTCTGCCCTCCTCCATCCTCCAAGGTGAGTGGGGTCCCGGGGAGGGGAGCGTGGCCGTGGTGCCTCACCCCCCATGACACTGCCTGTCACCCCTTTGGGGCACACCCCCCCTTTTGTTCTCTGTTTGCACAGCCCCCCAGGCTTGCTGAAAGGGGTTCACCCCTTCCTTGCCTCCTCCAGCCCACCGGATGGATTAACCAGGGTAATTAATTACAGCAGCACACGGGCTGTG
>NW_010110618.1:0-1879 GCF_000699245.1 Pterocles gutturalis
TTCAGAGTCAGTGTGAGCCTTTCCTTGGGAAGTCAGGAAGCCACAAATCACTGTGGGGCAGCTTTGGAGGGGGTGCGAGGGAGCGTTGGTCTGTTTGAGGGGTGAAAGTTTCTATGGAGGGATCTGGACACACCTAGGCCTGGTGGGGCTGCAACATCTGCCACACTCGAGTGCTAGAGAGCCACAGAATGACCCTGATCACAGCTGGCCACCAGCGCTGGGCTGCTAGTCTCGCCTCTGCCCTTCAGGTTGGTGTCCTGCTCAGCTCACAGGTCAGGAGGGCGCAAGGTCTGTGCCACGCCAGGGCCTGCCCCAGCAGTCCCGGCCCTCCGCTGTCCCGTGAGTCTGGGCTTCAGCTTCCTGGAGGAGTTGTCAACGTTTATTATTAATGTAGATAGTCAATTAAAAAGCAGAAAATTCAGCTCTATGAAGAATACAAATCTACCCATTTCATATAGCTTCCCTGTTATGCATCTATTTCCATAACCTTCAGGTACACTTTTACTCTGGGAATGATGCATTAGAGATGTTTGGAAAGCGATCTCAAATAGGACTTTTATTATGTTTGGCAGAGAACAGATTATACACTCTTACAGACATGGAGCTTCCTGCTCCTTCTCAACCCATTCAGCACTGGGGCCTGAAAACTGAGAAGAAAAACCTGTGTTGCCTTTGCTACATGATCAAATTCTGAAAAACCTTGGAAAGCAGCAAGTCACATTTAAACCATAGAGGCAGAAACCCCAAACCTTGGTACAAACATTGAAGTGACACCATGAACATTTATCTATTTAGAAACCTAGTTTAACAGTCTCTCTCAATATTATTTCCTATGAGATCTTTGCAAGAGCAGAATTTTTAAAGTAACATTTTTCTGCAACTTCTGCAAGACGGAAACATTTCTGACCAGTAAGACAAGACTTATTGTTTTGGATTCACTTTTCTTCTTGCATCTTTATGCTTCTTCCGGCGTTCCTGAAAATATTTAAATGTTAAAATAATATTAGGAGAAGTTTTTAAATTCACCTGTTTGTCTCAAGCAGTTTTTTTTACACGAGGTAATGTAACTGGTCCTATAGAATACAAAGATTCAGGAATTTACCTGACTGGACATCACAACATGATGTTATTCACATTTCTATACTAAATATTTTTAGTTTCCTGGTAATCGCCTAGTTTCAAGCCCTTCTAAAGGTCCTGAATTCTTTAATGCAAATTAAGCAAATAAGCAGCCCTGTTCCCTCCTCAGGCTGAGCTTTCAGCCGCAGTTACCAAGTGACGGATGTTAAAATACCCACCTCAAGCAATAATCTACATCTGTCTTCCCAACTGTCTTTTTCTTCACTGAGGTCTGCTGAGCTACAAAATAACTTAGGGCCCTCTGCACAAAACAAATTAACATGGTTAAACATTTTTGAATACGCTGTTTGCAAATCTCATGAGCAACACAGCAATAAAGTCAGAAGGCCTATTCTTCATATTCCTCTCAAGGAAATGTCTGCCTGTTAAGGATTCAGAGCTCAATTGTGACAGACACTGCAAATCAGGTAGGCTGGAAGATTGCAGAACAATAACTGTATTAACAGAGTCACTTCTACATACACATTTAATGAGAGTTATCTAACATGTCTCAGGAAACAAAGAACTGTCCTGGTAATTTATGGTACAAAATATCAAAAGCAATTGTTTGGTGGCTGATGGGTTGGGAGTTTGTGTGCGTGTTTGGTTTTTGTGTTGTTGTTGGTTTGTTTAACTACGAAATTCATTATGTTCACAAGAAAAAAACCCCACATTATCTATGGTCAAGAGCCATGTGGCATATGGGGCTGATAAGAATATTCAATATTCTTAACGATAACAGCAGAACCACAGAAAAAAG